>NW_015540836.1:1331-6843 GCF_001515605.1 Sinocyclocheilus anshuiensis | reverse complement strand
TCCATACATCCCTTCTTCCATCCATCCATCCATTCTTCCATCCATCCATCCTTACTTCCATCCATCCATCCATCCATCCATCCATCCTTACTTACTTACTTCCATCCATCCATCCTTACTTCCATCCATCCATCCATCCAGCCATCCATCCATCCTTACTTCCATCCATCCATCCATCCTTACTTACTTCCATCCATCCATCCTTACTTCCATCCATCCATCCATCCTTACTTACTTCCATCCATCCATCCTTACTTCCATCCATCCATCCATCCTTACTTACTTCCATCCATCCATCCTTACTTCCATCCATCCATCCATCCTTACTTACTTCCATCCATCCATCCTTACTTCCATCCATCCATCCATCCTTACTTACTTCCATCCATCCATCCTTACTTCCATCCATCCATCCATCCATCCATCCTTACTTACTTACTTCCATCCATCCATCCATCCTTACTTACTTCCATCCATCCATCCTTACTTACTTACTTCCATCCATCCATCCTTACTTCCATCCATCCATCCATCCTTACTTACTTCCATCCATCCATCCTTACTTACTTACTTCCATCCATCCATCCTTACTTCCATCCATCCATCCATCCTTACTTACTTCCATCCATCCATCCTTACTTACTTACTTCCATCCATCCATCCTTACTTCCATCCATCCATCCATCCATCCATCCATCCATCCATCCATCCATCCATCCATCCATCCATCCATCCATCCATCCATCCATCCATCCATCCATCCATCCATCCATCCATCCATCCATCCATCCATCCATCCATCCATCCATCCATCCATCCATCCATCCATCCATCCATCCATCCATCCATCCATCCATCCATCCATCCATCCATCCATCCATCCATCCATCCATCCTTACTTACTTACTTACTTACTTACTTACTTACTTACTTCCATCCATCCTTACTTACTTCCATCCATCCATCCTTACTTACTTACTTACTTCCATCCAATCCATCCATCCTTACTTCCTTCCTTCCATCCATCCATCCTTACTTCCTTCCATCCATCCATCCTTACTTCCATCCATCCATCCATCCTTACTTCCATCCTTACTTACTTCCATCCTTACTTACTTATCTATCTATCAAATTGCCCCGCTATTTCACTTCAGGACCGCATTTCACACTCGCGCAAATGAGGATTAGAGCCTTAACAAGTAATCTGAACGGCCTATATATGTGCAATATTTTAACCGAACCCTCACTTACTGAGTTTAATGCAACAGTTATGTTAGAATGCATTTCATTCTTGTTTCTGTGGCGGCATGTTGGGCTCGTCATGGGGTGCGTGGTCCTGAGCGCTGTATGACTGATGTAGGTGAAGGAGTCTCCAACCACAAACACAGACGTACATTGTCTGCTGATATAAGGTATTTTATTGCATTTTAACAAGTAATCTGAACGGCCTATATATGTGCAATATTTTAACCGAGCCCTCACGAACTGAGTTTAATGCCACAGTTATGTTAGAATGCATTTCATTCTTGTTTCTGGGGCGGTGCGTTGGGCGCGCGGTCCGGAGCGCTGTAGGACTGACGTATCTGTTCATTTTAACTTTACTCCAAATATATGAACTTACCTTTTAATGCAACAGTTATGTTAGAATGCATTTCATTCTTGTTTCTGTGGCGGCATGTTGGGCTCGTCATGGGGTGCGTGGTCCTGAGCGCTGTATGACTGATGTATCCGTTCAATTTAACTTTACTCCAAATATATGAACTTACCTGTTTTAAATACTGTTATATTTAACGTGTTCTTTTATGTCCAATATTTAGTGTTAAACTGTTGGTCTTTAAAATAAATCTATTTTTGATTTTCAACATTGACTGCAGACCTTTTAGACCGATAACTTCCGTGCTCTCATGCGGCAAACTTGTCACAGGACAATATGAAATAGCCATTTTAAATATTTTTTTTTATATTTAACATGTTAGTTTATCAGTATGTTTGAAAGTATATTATTTTGATTATTGGTGCTTTCATAGGCTCTCTCTCGCGCGGTTTAAAACACCACATAGTTATGAAATAGCCCATGATAAGTACAGGGAGTCTCTCTCTTGCCACCACCCACCCATGCACGATGATATCGTCTATCGGCGATCTCACGGGCTGGTGATATGACGATTTGAAAAATGACCATATCGCCCAACACTAATATATACTACGCTGGAGTTGGTTCACTTTCTTGCAATGAAACTAAGTAAATAATTACATAAATTAGCACGATAATATCGTGTATCAGCGATCTCACGGGCTGGCGATATGACGATTTGAAAAATGACCATATCGCCCAACACTAATGTAAATGGGAAAAGCAGTAAGACACAGCAGGAGGGTGAACTCTAAACATGTTTTCATCACCATCATAATAATTCCTACCTCCATTATTTATGATCCCTGGTTCATGTGAGTGTCACATATTTAGAGAAATGCTACTGAAATTAATGAATCAACAGAATCAATGCTATTCTTACGTCCTCATCTGCTTGGTGGGATAATACCTTGCTTTGTAATTACAAAGATTAACCTATAACAAATCCATTCCATTTCTACTCTACAATAATTCCATTCTACTTTTACGTCCTCTTCAAAATATCACAAAATTGTTGTTCATGAAATAATTATTGGGTTTTGATAGGGATGCACGATATTATCGGACTGATATCGAAATCGGCCGATAATGACTTTAAATGTAAATATCGGCATCGGCCCGATCTGAAAAATTATGCCGATATGTCTTGCCGATAAGAGGAATACGTTAACTCACATGTGCTAAGGGTGTGCTAGCGATTAGATCACGTCAGCAATGTGGCTCATTCTTGAAGCAAAGTTTTGTCTGAATGATTATTAGATTCACTCTTTTGGATCTCTGCATTTAATGAAAGCACGTACAGAATGACGCGTTCGGTGTGTGATAGAGTAAACAGTAATAGTACGTACGGTGACAGCCTCCCTCAGGTCCTAAAAACCCGTTCGGTAAGGAGTTTTCAGCTCGAGGAACCCTCTCGAATGCGAGTCAGACGTAATTGGAGTAATTGGGAGACATAGTTACTGAATAAGGTTTTAAGCAGCCTAGTGTCTCGTTCACTGTTTCTTTCCTCGTTAGCATGTCTAATACTGTTACTACATGCCATGCATCATTACCTGAACTCTACCATCATCTGACCCAGTGCATGCCAAGTAAACTCAGATTGTACCAACTTCTACCAACCTGTCAGTAACAGTTGTCTGTAGGATGTATTAATGTATATTAGTGTAAGTTGGGTAGGTGTTGTATACACTTCAAAAACAAAGTTTTACTGCCGCTACCGAAAATCATGTCTCAGGAGCTAAAAACCAATGATCTGTGGTATTAAAGACACAGCTACTGAGGTGAATAGAAGTGTTCTTAAAGTACATCATTTCCTTTCAGCTGAAGATACCAAGAATAAGAGGCTTAAAACAAACCTCAAACCTTTGAGTTAACATTGTCGCAGTACTACTGAAATAGTTTTTGTGGTTGTTGCAGGATGATTTGGCAGCAGAGCTTTTCAAAGACAACCATGGCTGAAGGACAGATTTTTAATGTTTTATTTTCCATCCATTTGAAGATCTAAAGGTGAACATAAGACATCGGTCATAATTTGATTTTGAAAAAATGTGCCTCTAAAAAGATTGTGGTTATTGAAAAAGACCATTGTGCTTTGACCTTATCACACCAACCAATGCATAACTGTGGGCAGACTTTTATAGAGAACTTTGCAAAAAAATATTCAGTTCAAATCAATTCAAGTTTATTTGTATAGCGCTTTTCACGATACAAATCGTTGCAAAGCAGTTTTACAGAAAATTCGGTTTCTACAATATATTTAGTAGTAGCTTGTCAGTGGTGTCTGTCAAATTGTAAAAATAAAAAAATATAAAAACTGCAGCAATGTGTTGTCAAACAAGTTGTTAGCTGAAATTTTCTGAAAAGAACGCAACTTTTCACCCTGTCGGTTTTGTAGAAGCTGTACAATGTTGTCATTTGTATGCTGTGAGGAGAGTAAGACAAACTAGTCTGGGCACAGTCAATCAAAAGCTTTGTTCATTTACAGGCACGACTCAGTGACACCTTAACAGCATGAAATGTGTGTCAAAACAGACTTGAAATGCCAAAGGTACTAGGTCTGTGTATCGGCAGCAAAGTCACTATACGATACGTATTCCGATATAGAGGCCACGATACAATACGTATCACGATACAGGACAGCACTAAGGTTCACCTCAGCAGACTTTACTATAATAGCTGCTTATTAAACATACTAGGGCCATTGCTAACTATAGGCAGAGCAGGCAGTTGATCTCTGCATTATGAAGGGCCTCCATAAATGTACCACATCTATAACAATATAGGTAAGGGTGTAGGTTTGCATCTTGTTTTTAAGCCTATAAATAATAATTTACTCATTCTAATAAATTTATATTGTAATGTACTCATTCTAATATACTAATTAAATAATCTTTACGTTGCTGGTAGGTTATTATTGCACAAATTAACACTCCCTACATGTAAAAACCAAAAAATTAGAAGCGTTCTGAACTAATATGCTGTCTTCACTGTAGCTCACTCACACATTCAGACAGTCACACAGATCGTGCTGCACGTGCATACAGATATTCTGTGTTGCCCCACAATTTTTTTCAATAAAATAGCTCCACCACTGAAGTGCTACATTTTCTTTCTTAGCAAGGAGTTGGTAACATAACATCACTACTTTTGATGCAATTAAACTCACAGCTTTACTGTTAATAGAGAAACGTGGCAAAGATGGAAATAATTTGCACGTACAGTCTCTCTCTCCCTCTCTCTCTCTCTCTCTCTCTGTCTCTCTCTCTCTCCCTCTCTCTCTCTCTTTCTCAGGCCTGTAAATGAACACAGACTTGAAATATTACACTTTCCTGTGAATAGAATATCCAATTGGAGATCGCTAAACTTCAAGCTTAATGGTGTTTTCAGAAAGCCAGTGCTTTTATCCACAGTGGAGACAGAGCATGCACACGGTTGCCAGGTTGAGAAAAGTAAATAACACACTTAGCAGAAATTTCCGTATTGCGCAAGTGTGGAGCTCTAATTCAGGGATTACATCTCTTGATATCAGGCAACCCTATCTATGTTCCTCTGCGGGCCAGATTAAACCTTGTTTTAGCCTATGTATTATATTCTATTAATTAATTTTAGAAACCTCAAATTTTTCCGCTTTAAACGCTGTTCTTGTATTCAAATTAAACACAGTCGGAATCGATATAGAAGCAGCTGTATCAATAAGTAGTATGTGACGAACACAGCCCTAAAAGGTATTGTGAACTAAATCATGCAGTCTTTGTAACAGGTTGACTGTAGGCATGGGCCGGTATGACATTTTGACGGTATGATAACCTTAAGCAAAAATATCACGGTTTCACGGTATCACGGTATTGTCGTTACAGCTCTAAAATGTGTTATTTTTAA
>NW_015540836.1:0-915 GCF_001515605.1 Sinocyclocheilus anshuiensis | reverse complement strand
ACGAAGCAAACAGCAGAAGCTCTGAATGAGATGCAGATTCACTCTCTGACAGCAGGAGGCGCTCATGAAACACCACATACGGCGTTTCCTTGGTTACCGCTGTAAACACAGCAGTGCTGCGCTGAAACACTGCTTTAATATGAACTATACAGAGACGAGATTAAAAGAAAATACCACGTAAACTTTTCCCCTCAGAAACACATTCATATAAACCCCCAAATCAATATTGAGGATTTTCTTCCAATAGTTCATGCATCATGAACAGTGAGTGATCTGCCTGCTACAGTATTTTTCTCTTTGTGTCCGTCTTCAGCGTCTCTGGCCTATGTTAACAGGTGTTTACAGTCTTCATATTTTTACATAAATTACATTTTGGAAAATTATTGCATTGCAACGCATTTTGTGCAAGTCCAGAACAGAGACAAGCTGCAATAAGACAAAAAAACGGCTGGTTGCCGATCGCATAAATTCCAGGGGAAGCTCCTTCGGCCGTCATACACACACGTGACTGACTGCTCGCTCGCACCAACAGGAGGAGGAGGGTTGTGTTACTCTCTACACTGCACTCAACCTGAGGGATTCCTACACTTTCAGTCTTTGCGGAGACATGAAAAACAACGCATACCGCAGGAATGGTGTAACGGAAAATATTAGCGTGAAACTGTGAAATTTTCAAATCGCGGTATACCTTGAAACCAGTAATAGACCCATGCCTAGTTGACTGTGGCCTTTCTAGATGTTAATGCAGGGCTCCAGACTTAACTATAATTTTTAGTAGGAGCGCTGTAGCCCCTGACTGAAATATTTTAGGAGCACAAGCCGAAATTTAGGGGCACACCTTAAATCAGCCTGCAATGCAATCATTCACAAATATTCCCCATTTTAACTGTATTACTGACAAATGCTTTGATAATA
>NW_015540835.1:249939-250041 GCF_001515605.1 Sinocyclocheilus anshuiensis | reverse complement strand
TGTGTGTGTGTGTGTGTGTGTGTGTGTGTGTGTGTGTGTGTCGGGGTTTTTTCCACTTGTTTATCATCCAGCTGTTGAAAAATGTGTATCTGATATATATAT
>NW_015540835.1:231050-249897 GCF_001515605.1 Sinocyclocheilus anshuiensis | reverse complement strand
GTATAAAATTAAATATATAATTTGTTTTTACTAATCTTCCAATTCCATACAGTTTTCATTGCATTCTTTTTACATTTTCAAAAGTCAAAATAATATTTTTCTTATAAAAAAATGCATTTGACAATTCAGTGATTGGCATGTAGACAATGCTGTTCCATTTAAGCATTTAGTTGGAATTTAGTTTATATAAAATAACAGGATGAATATTAACAGGATGAAAACTTTAATTAAATTAATTATTATTATAGTTTTATTGATTATTTTATTTTATACATTAATTTATTATTATTATTATTATTATTTTATTATTATTTTAAGAAACTGTAATGTCATGGTGTTGCTAAGATGTTCTAATTGTTTTTAGCATGTTGCTATGTGGTTGCTATGGGTGCTCTGGGTGAGACTGGTATGAGACTGATATATGTAGAGTTTGTACACAGAATCAGTATAACTATATACATGTCAATTTTACACTTATGTCTTCAAATGTATTACAGTTTTCACTGCATTCCATTTACATTCCATTAATTTCCAAAGTCTCAATAGGCCTATTTTTTGCTTTTTCTTATAGTTTTTCCATGATTTGCATGTAGATGATGTGGTTATGTGGATACATTTTTTTTAAAAGCAGGAATTTATTTTATATAAAATAACGGGTTGATAATTGAATGTTGAACTTTTTTTAGGTGTTTTGATTTATGTTTATATATTTAAATGTATTTATTTGTTCAAAAACTGCGATGCTAGGGTCATTGCCAGGGTGTTGCTAAGGTATTTTTGTAGCATGCTGCTGTGTGGTTGCTAGGGTGTTATGACTGGTTGCTAGGCAAATCATCCCTCAAGTTTCTGTGTCTTCCTTGTTCAGTGTTGATCTGTGGGATTTTTCCACCTGGTTCATCATCCAGCGTGTAAACATTCTGATGTTTATTTATATTTCTATATTTATTTATTTTTATTTATATATTTGTTTTGACTTATACAACTTGATATAGAATATTTGTATAGATTTGTATTTTTTTTCACACATACAGTCTTTACTGGTATTTACCGGTATTTTGAAACCGTATGAATGGTGCCTGTGTGAATGGTGCCTTTGTGAACAGCGCATATGATGCTATGGCCGTTGTCAGGGTGTTCTAGTCGTTTTTGGCATGTTGCTATGTGGTTGTCAGGGTGTTTTGGGTGGTTGCTAGTGCGAGTTCTCCCTCAAGTCTTTCTCATGCAGTGTGCATCTGTGGGGTTTTTCCACCTGTGTCATGGTGTGCATCTGATCACTTAGACTTGGGTTTTTGTAGGGTTTGTTCAGCTTTGTCTGTATGGCCACCACTGTAAGCTCCATATAGCACAAGCCTGAAATATCCTGCTCATGTCCATTTGAGACGCAGAATCAGGCCGCAATCAAAGCCATGCTGGGCTCAGCTGGTTCCTCTGTCGGAAGTGGACTGAACTCACATGTGCGCTGGGAGTCCACACAGGCCTGTTTACATCCAATGACCCACTTTCACTCTTCATTTTGAAGTCCTCGTGCCCTAAAGAGCCATCAACAGAAGCTTCATTTCTGAAATCACTTCTATTTTTCTTTTAACCTCCAAGGTAGATTTAGCGGGATATTATTATATCTCGATTTTCAGAATGGACTCAGGGGCTCACTTGTGTAGTAGTTTCATACTGGAGCACACACTTAAGCATAAAGGCTCTTTAATTTTAATGGTTCTTTTCTGCAAAGCATTGTGGCATGTTTGAGGCTTGAGTTGTTGGTTTCTTTGGAGATGAAAACAGCTGTTGATGTTTCATTCTTCAGATTTCCAGAACCAGTTTATTCAGGTTCTTCAGATCAGATCAGGGCTCCTTAAAGCACCAGAACATAGATGTTTTATTAAGAAATAAAAGTGAAGCCCATGTTGGTTCACCAGAACATATGTGCTTTTGAACCATATTACATTAGTATTACTATGACTATTACTGTTTATGTATTTATTACAAATCTAAAAAATAAATATTTTACATAAATAATTAAATAAACAATGTTATTTATGAATTATATACATTTTACTTTCTGATTTCTTTACATAAATATTATTTATTTATTTAATAATATTTATTTACTTATGTAATGTATAATATAATATAACACATATATAATGTATAATATATAAATTAATATTATTTTATTTCTGTAAAAATGTGTTTTGCATATTTATATTATCTTTTACATAATGTTATTTGTTTTTATACAGCTACATAAATAGTATTATTATATACACTTTACGTATTTTTATTATATTTACATAAATAATTAATTTATATTGCCTTCCAATTCAATACAGTTCTCACTGCATGCTGTTTACATTCCATTCATGGTCAAAGTCACAATATTTTGTGCTTTTTCTTCTATATATTTTTCTTTATTATTGTGCTTTTTCTGTAATTAGCATGTTGTTATGCCATTGGAACACATTTACATTTACAAATACATTTACCCATTGGAATTGCATTTATATAAAATGTATATAAAATAACAAACATGACAATAATTTTTTAGGAGTGTAGGAGAACATTTAAAGATCTTGATTGATTTTTTTAATTATCAACAAAAAACCGTCTTGTAATTATCTTTGGCAGTGTAAGGTTTTTGAGGTACTCTTTGGTAATTTGGATATTTTTGATGTTTTTTAATAGGTGCTTCAGATCCGTGTTTTAGTTTCTTAGCTCTCAGAAAGTGTTTTTTTTTTTTTTTTTGTCAAGAACTCAAGAATAAATGCTCTTTTTTCTTGTGCTTCATCAGGCTGTAAAACACATTTTGATCCTTTGTTTAATAGTGTATAAGCTCTCGCATGGTGTGACAGTATTTCTTTTTTGACGCTCGGCCTTTGTTTACCTATTTGTAATAGTAATAGGCCCAGAAATGTGACTGTTACTAATATAGATGACAAATACAGTGGTCAATGAATTAACAGAGTAGTGCAGCAGCAGTTTTTTCACATTAAGCCCAGGCTGTTCATTCTGCCAAGGCAATTATATTCAGCACCGAAGCAGACTGGTGAGATCCGGGGCCAGTTTGTTGGCTCAAAATCGGCCTGACAATCACGTCTAAACACTCAGTGTCTGCACTGAGCATATCAGGAGGGTTTCCCTATCTGATCTCAGGTCAGAAAGACTGACATCCCCTACTATGTTATCTTTACTTCCAGGTCGTTTATCATTGCTGAAAGCTGGTCCGGAGGCATTGAAGTGTTCAATTTAATCATGACTGTGTGGCTGCTTACTCTTGGCGGTGTCGTGCGCTTTATGATAAAACTGAGTTGCCACCAGAGTGTGGCGAAAGCTTAGTCATAAGTGTGAAGTATGTCGCTGTGTCTTGCTAAAAACGGCCAGCAGAATCAATTAAAGAGCAGGAAGAAAGGAGATGGCAAGCGAGGGATCTAGTTTGGCTGGATTTCAGCTCCTTGGGAAGTGGGTCGTGCTGATGAATGATAACATGAGGGATAAACCTCGTCCTTAAAGGTGAAATGTGCACATTTCTAATGTTTAAATAGTTGCCAAAAATATATAAAATGACATGATAATTGACTATTGAGCGTTAGTTTTAGGAGAACCTTTAAAGATCTACCCAGCTATCAGGGAATGTTCTGGTAAAGTTCTCTCAAAGTTATAAACAAACATTCTTCCAGTAACATTAATAGAACGTTCATTCAAAGTTATCTGGTCTTTAAAGGGATAGTTCACCCAAAAATGAAAATTACCCCATGATTTACTCACCCTCAAGCCATCCTAGGTGTATATGACTTCCTTCTTTCAGACAAATCCAATTGGAGTTATATTAAAAAATGTCCAAAAGACGTCAAATAAAGTGCATCCATCCATAATAAAAAGTGTCCTAGACCACTCCAGGGGTGAATAAAAGCCTCCTGAAGCGAATCAATGCATTTTTGTAAAAAAAAAAAAATCCATATTTAAAACTTTATAAACCGTAACCTCTAGCTTCCGCTGACTGTCGTACGCGCGTTCATTCTGGAGGATCAAAGATCTTCTTATCAGTAATTATTTTTGGCCATAAGGTTCATGAGATGCTCTTTGATTTGGAGATTAAAATGTTTTGTTTCAAAGGTTCTTTAGATCAGTTTTGTGGTTTCTTCATAGCTAAAACTAGAGAATAAAAGCTCCTTTAAAGGTTCTCCTGATTGTCACGGTGTACCTACTGTGAGGAGCGAGGACGCAGGAAAATCAAAATCAACAGTCTTTATTGACATCAAGGAATCACACGCGGGACACGGGATCGACATTCAAGACAGCACGCTCGACTGAGGAAACACAGGGCTTAAATCATAGGATTAATCAAGGAAACTAATGAGGGAACACCTGGAACTAATGATGAACTAATCAGGGAACATAATGGGAACAGGACACACATGGGGAAACCAGGACATGGAGCACGTGGGGGAGGAAAACACAACACAAGACAGGAACAGTCTGACACTGATCATTTAGGTCCACATTTTTGTTTACTAGTTGAGAGTTCTGAAATAAATTATTCAGGATTAGATTTTTGTCTACAAAGTTTTTTGTAAAGCTGAGAGTTGTGAAGAATGAAATAAAGCTGAGAGTTGTGAAGAATGAAACTGTTATGCTTTCAAAACATTGATCTGGCATTACTCAGAGCAGGCAGACTAGGAGGCCATGGCGGAGCAGACAGAGTAGGAGGCCATGGCGGAGCAGGCAGACTAGGAGGCCATGGTGGAGCAGGCAGACTAGGAGGCCATGGCTGAGCAGGCAGACTGGGAGGCCATGGCGGAGCAGGGAGACTGAGAGGCCATGGCGGATCAGGCAGACTGAGAGGCCATGGCGGATCAGGCAGACTGGGAAGCTATGGCGGAGCAGACAAACTAGGAGGCACACGCGGGACACGGGATCGACATTCAAGACAGCACGCTCGACTGAGGAAACACAGGGCTTAAATCATAGGATTAATCAAGGAAACTAATGAGGGAACACCTGGAACTAATGATGAACTAATCAGGGAACATAATGGGAACAGGACACACATGGGGAAACCAGGACATGGAGCACGTGGGGGAGGAAAACACAACACAAGACAGGAACAGTCTGACACTGATCATTTAGGTCCACATTTTTGTTTACTAGTTGAGAGTTCTGAAATAAATTATTCAGGATTAGATTTTTGTCTACAAAGTTTTTTGTAAAGCTGAGAGTTGTGAAGAATGAAATAAAGCTGAGAGTTGTGAAGAATGAAACGGCCACTACGGATGGACCCATACTACCCCTCCCCCAAAAAAAATCCTTGGGGAGAATATTGTCTTTAGAGGCCCTCCATAGGCCTAACTCGGGAACTGTGGCCCTCCCTGGGCTTGACTTGGGGACTGGAGCCCTCCTTGGACAGGACATGGGGACTGGAGCCCTCCTTGGGCTAAACTCGGGGACTGGAACCCTCTCTGGTTCTGGCTCGGGGCAGGACACTCTCCAGACACCAGAGGATCCCTTCCCTCCAGCGTAGTCCCGTGGTGTCTGGGAGGTCCACAGGGCGATGGTAATAGGCCCCGTGCCAGAACAAAGAGTTGATGGTGGCGTTATCTAAAGCCGTCGCCGCGGCGAGCCCGCAGAACTCCCTGGCATACTCAACGAAGGGGAGATCTCTACAGGCTAGCACGATGAATCGTGCAGCGATCAACATTATCGCGGGGGGAACGGAAAACAAAAACACTTTTCAGAAAACGGAAACAAACAAGGGGAGAGGGGGCACCGCTTACTGTTTTGGTGCTGTCTTCTGTCACGATGTGCCTACTGTGAGGAGCGAGGAACCAGGAATGTGGAACGAGGAGAACGCAGGAGAATCAAGATCAACAGTCTTTATTGACATCAAGGAATCACATGTAGGACACGGGATCGACGTTCAAGACAGCACGCTCGACTGAGGAAACAGAGGGCTTAAAATCATAGGACTAATCAAGGAAACTAATGAGGGAACACCTGGAACTAATGATGAACTAATCAGGGAACATAATGGGAACAGAAAACACATGGGAAAACCAGGACATGGAGCACATGGAGGAGGAAAACACAACACAGGAACAGAGTCTGACACTGATCATTTAGGTCCACATTTTTGTTTACTAGTTGAGAGTTCTGAAAGAAATTAGTCAGAATTTGATTTCTGTCTACAAAGTTTTTTGTAAAGCTGAGAGTTGTGAAGAATGAAACTGTTATGCTTTCAAAACATTGATCTGACATGTCAACTTCTGATTCAGCCAATGGCTGAATTGTGGGCGGGACTATCTGTTTGATTGACCAATGGAAGACAGAGTGTTCAGGAAAAATCTTTATTTTTGCAGTTTCATTCGGTAAAGCTAGTGGAAATAAGTCACAGAATACAGAAATCACACACTAATATTGTTAAACTGAAGCTTGGTAGCTGTTTTTTTTGGTAGTTTCACTGAAAAAAATCTGGTAACACTTTATTTTAAGGACCAGTTCTCACTATTAACTAGTTGCTTATTAGCATGCATATTACGAGCATACTGGCTGTTTAGTACTTATACATTAATGCCTTAACAACTACCTTTCTAACTATTAATAAGCAGCAAATTAGGAGTTCATTGAGGGGAAACCACTTATGAACATGTTCCCTAATCTAAAGTGTTACTAAAAATGTTTGAAAATCTTTGAAACAATTTTCACTCAGAAATTGCAATATTTAATATATTAACTTTATTAATTAATAATTAATTAAAAAGAAAAATGGAAAATAGAAAATACAAGAATGAAAAAATAATTCAAAATATTTAAAAAAAGCTATAATAATAATAATAACACTAAGACAACGCTGATAATTATTAAGAAATGGCAATTCAATTTTGAATTAAATGTAACACTTTGAAGTGGAAAAACTAAAATAGTATTTTCTTGTAAAACATACTCTAATGATCTTTATTTACAACTTTGAAGAATAATTTTTTTACACTGTAGGATCCAGTTTGTGTTGATTAAACGTCACTTTAGCCTAACAGTAACTATATGTGGAAATATGATTTGTATCTCCTATAGTGAGGTCTCAGCCTCATCGGGATTTATCGTTTATCAATTCTATCAGTTGTTTGTATAGAACGAGACATAAACCCTCAGCATAAGATCAATTTGCTGCGAATGCGCTCCGTATTTCCCCGCAAAGCATGTTGTCCTTTATGATTCATGGTCTCAAAGAGCCTGGACATTCATTCAACAAATCACCCTCATACGTCTTCTTTACTGTCAGTTATGAAAATGTGTGAATAGAAAGTCAAACGCTGAATGGGAGTCTTATGGAGTCAAGGTTACACAGTTAGTGGCAGTTGTGTGTTTTTTTTTTCCTCGTTGAACTCGCGCCTGCTCCTAATGCATTTGCATTTATTAATACGGGCCGCAGTATTTAAGCGCAAAATTGGCAGAAAACTACGCCGCAGCCGTCAGACTCAAGGCTTCGGCACCCAAAACCAAAGCACATTCATCTCACACACCTGCCACGGCTGATAGGTGATACAGCCCAGAGAATTCATCATCCTCAGCCATATTTTGTCTACAGAATATACTGCACTTTCGCAAACATTTCTTTAGCTGTCAGTGTCGAGTGCATTTGGGAGAAAAAGCTATTTATTTTCTGTGCATGTCCAAACACTTAAAGGGGGTACTTCAGCCGAAAATGTTAAATCTGTTTTTTTGCTTATGTTATTGGAGCACAGAAGGTGAATTTTTGAAGAATTTTGGAAAAAAGACATCCAATTTAGATAGATAGATAGATAGATAGATAGATAGATAGATAGATAGATTTGGATTTTTTAAAGAAATTAAATAAAATGTATCACGGTTTCCAGAAAAATATTCATCAGCACAACTGTTTTCAACACTGATAATAATCAGAAATGTTTCTTGAGCAGCAAATCAGCATCTTAGAATGATTTCTGAAGATCATGTGATACTGAAGACTGGAGTAATGGTGCTGAAAATTCAGCTTTGAATCACAGATATAAATTACATTTGAAAATATATTCACATAGAAAACAACTATTTTAAATTATAATAATATTTCTCATTTTTTCACAAAATAAATGCAGCCTTGATGAGCAGAAGGGACTTTATATATATATGTATAAAAGGTATAAAACAAACAAAAAATAGTTGTGCACATGTATGTTGAATGTGTTTTGTATGTTGAAGTTAAGTTTAACTTAACTTAACTTATAGACCGTTTTGTGTGAGTATATGATTCTTTATGTTTTGTTTTTTTGAGCTTGACAGTCGTTGTCATTATGAATTGTTGTATATAAAAGAGCAGCATAAATTTCCTTTAAAAAAAAGCCCCCTGTGGTGTCCCACAGAACAAGATAACAGCATGTGGATCGTAAGCGAGTAAATAAAGTCCGAATTTTAATTTTGGAGTGAACTATTCCTTTAAATGTGCTCCATGTTTTATATCAGCAGCCTCAAACTCTCGCTAAAAGACGCTCACAGATGTGCGCTTGAAGAAGAACGGATAAAACACGACAAAATAGACGGCGGGACGCTGCAGGAGGAGCGACTCCCGAGCCGTGTCACATTCTACATGCGTATTTCATTTCACTCTTCAGTGCTTTCCCTGTGGCAGGGTGGGAACGCAGAGTGACCTGCTAGCAAGGTCAAAGGAGAAGTGTGCACCCATGAAGAAAGCAGCTAATCAGATATTTCTCACCCTTGAGGCGTCCGAGTTCTCCAGTAGTTTGGCGTCGGGCGTCTGGATGTTGCTTTTCCTCGTGAGCGCAGTGAAAGTGATTAGTTGTCGGTAATGGAGGGGAATGGTGTTAGTGACACGGCTCGACCTGCCTGCTATCTACACACGCACAAATAAATTGTTTATCTGTCTGTGGTTTCGCTTTCTGATGTTGCTCTAGTGGTTGAAAGACTCCATGACTCTATCAAGAGTTTTGTGGCTTTCGGTTTGTGTCTGCTACTAGTATAGTATGAGTATTAGTGCTGCAGTATGTAGTATGTGAACTGTGCCCAGTATGCAGGTTTTCTGTATGCATAGAAAAGCTAAATGATTAACTACATTGGTCAAAATGTGGACTAAACAGCCTTCCAACACTGTGTGCAATACTGTATCCCACAAAGCACTTGACTTGTCCTTTCATTTCAAGTGTTGCGAATATCAGCTGAGATTTTTATAATATCCTGATTCATTATTTAATAAGGCTTGCCAAAACTGTTTATTTTTTGTGTATTTATTACATAATAATAATATTTATTTATTTATTTATTTATTTAATTTTGCTTTAACATATATAGAAATAATATTATTTATTTATTTTAATACACTTATTTATATATTTGTATTTGTATTATTTATATAAATATGAAAGGAATTTTTAGTTGTGATGTGCATATTTTTTTTTACATATTTGCATGTTTTTAACAATTTTACATAAATGTACATTTCATATTGTTTCTTACATAAATATAAATATGTATTTATTCAAATACGTTTTTTTGTATCTTATATTTGTATTATGTACACAAATATAAATAAAAAGATTTAGTTATTTTTGGTACATCAATATAATTAAATAACATTTGTATTTATTTTAGTTTTTTACATATTTACATTTTTACATATGTATATTTTCATATTGTTTTTACTTTAATATAAATAATGCTATTTACTTATTTAAATACATTAGTTTATATATTTTTGTTATATATATTTACATGAATATCAATTATAATATTTATTTATTTATTTTTTCATATAATTAAATAACATTATTTTATTTTTACATATGTACATATTTTTTACAATTTGTTTACATAAATATAATATTGTTTTAAATAATGATAATGTTATTTGTTTATTTGAATGTTTATTTTTATTTTACATTTGTATTATTTACATATTATTTACATTTTTATCTTATTATTTTACATGAATTTAAGTAAAACATAATCATTTTTGTTTATTTAAATTAATCTATTTTATTTATTTATTTATTTACTTGAATGGCTTAAAAAATAAATAACCGCTTTTATTTCCAGGATGATACAGTAATTGACAGTCAATGTAGTGACATCAATGTAACATGCTGCTGTTGGAGACATGTATCATTGTGTAATACATACTGTTTCAGTTCTTTAAAAAAAATAGAAGGTAGTACAAAGCATACACAGTAGGCTAGTATTCATTGAGATCACAGCCGTGATCCCATATGCATTAGTGTGTTGTTTGTTTGTTTATATGCTTACAGCCAGCAAAGTTTTCTGAATTTCATTGCGAGTCTGGCTCCCAGCGGAGCGTCTTACTCATGTTTACTACGCTGCTGACGTCACTCACTCAGATGAGGACTCGTATATCACTGGCCTTCAGGACAGCAGCTCATTAGTAGTTAAAACAAGCAATTACAACATGCATGTCAAGAAAATTTATGTTTAATGTGATTTCCCCTCCGAGGGTGTCCCTCCATTAAGAAACTTGCATTCATCACACAGATCCTCCTGTCAGGGATTATCGTTTATAATAAGGGCTTCTCAAGCCTACAGACCCCTGCAAGAATCAAACGGCTTGATTTGAGGAGTAGCTCCTTAGTATGCAGATAAAACCAAACGAGATGAAACACGCGTCCCTGAAGGACCAGAACATGAACGTGTAGAAGTAGCTTGGGATCTATATTCCACTCGCACTGCATCTTTTAGAAATGATACATTTGAAAATATGTGTTCTATTTCGAACCAGCCTGATGTCACTGGAGAACCTTTGATGTTCCACAAAGAACTCATTCTCTCTTGGTGCTTAGAAAAGCATTGTGGTGCTTTAAAGATCAGAGACACCAAAACACTGATCTGAAGAACTACATGTAGTAGTAAATAATCAAACATCAAGACTGTTTAATTCTCTAACAGGGTTGCTGAGGCTAATTGTCACACTTTTTAATCCAGGGATTGATTGATTGATTGATTGATTGATTGATTGATTGATTGATTGATTGATTGATTGATTGGTTGGTTGGTTTATTGATTGATTGATATTTGATAATATACATCTACATTTAGTCATTTAGCAGACGCTTTTATCCAAAGCGACTTACAAATGAGGACAATGGAAGCAATCATATCATATATGATATATTATATCATATAATAATATAATATATTATAATATAATTTAATATTTTATATAGTATAATATATTTTACTACAAATATGATGTTATTTAAATATACAATATATCTAAATAAATAATGTTATTTATTTATTTTTAAATTTCAAAATAAACTTTATAATGTGTTATAGTTTATTTAATGGCTTTTCAGCAAAATCTAAACATTTTTCAAAAAATATGATGCTATTTAAATAAAACATATAGACAATATATCTGATTAAATAGTAGTAATAATAATATTTATTTATTTAAAATAAAATGTTGAAATTAATATTAAATGTCTATTTATTATATAAAATTGTAGTCCATTAAAGGGATAGTTCACCCAAAAACGAAAATGTGATGTTTATCTGCTTACCCCCAGGGCATCCAAGATGTAGGTGACTTTGTTTCTTCAGTAGAACACAAACGAAGATTTTTAACACAAACCGTTGCAGTCTGTCAGTCTTATAATGGAGGTGAATGGGAATCACGGCTTTGAGAGTAAAAAAAAACCATACACAAACAAAACCAAATTAAACCCTGCGGCTCGTGACGATACATTGATGTGTAAAGACATGAAGCGATCGGTCTGTGCAAGAAACTGAACAGTATTTATATCGTTTTTTACCTCTGATGCACTGCAATGTCTGAACTGTCCTGAGTGCGTTATCAACAGCCGGCGCGTGACGCGTCTTCTTCTTCTTGCTTTACAGCAGATCGCAGACTTATACGTGCATTACCGCCACCTATCTCTCAAATTGACACTCTATCTACAATCTCAATTAGGAGTGTCAATGGTCCATTTGATTACTTTTAGATTACTTTTGTACTTTTGTCCTACATCGCGACTTTAGAACTGCGCTGCCTAACATCCATCTGCCGAATCTTCGCTCTCTACCCGACAAAACGGACAAACTTCTTCTGCTTTCCCGAATAAATAAGGATTTTTCAAACTCTGCTGCTCTGTGTTTCATGGAAACCTGGCTGAATGAAGCCATTCCGGACAGCACGTTAAATCTGCCGGGCTTCCAGCAGTTCAGAGCGGATCACGACGCAGAATCAGCGGGGAAATCGTGTGGCGGCGGGACATGCTATTACATCAATGAGAGGTGGTGTACAGATGTAACAGCATTGAAGAAGATGTGCTGTCCCGATCTAGAAGCGCTCTTCATCAACTGTAAGCCGCGGGAGTTTTCTTCGTTCATTCTCGTAAGTGTTTACATTCCTCCGCAAGCGCACGTGAGCGCGGCGCGACAACAGCTGATTGATCAGATTACAGACACAGAGCAACAACACCCGGACTCTGTTTTAATCATTCTCAGGACTTTAATAAAGCAAACCTCACGCGTGAACTGCACGTGAACACATTACAGTAGAGTCGTTCAGATTCCTGGGCACCACCATCTCTCAGGACCTGAAGCGGGACATTCACATAAACTCCATTGTGAAAAAGGCCCAACAGAGGCTGTACTTCCTTCGCCAGCTGAGGAAGTTCAACCTGCCACAGGAGCTGCTCACACAGTTCTACTCGGCCGTCATTGAGTCTGTCCTGTGCACTTCAATAACTGTCTGGTTTGGCTCAGCTACAAAATCAGACTTCAGGAGACTACAGAGGACGGTTTGGACTGCTGAGAGGATTATTGGTGCTCCCCTGCCCACCCTTGTGAGGAAAAGGGATCAGAAAATCACTCTGGATCCCTCACATCCAAGCCATCTCCTTCTTAACTTTTGCCATCTGGCCGGCGCTACAGAGCACCGAACACCAGGACAGCCAGGCACAAAAAAAGTTTCTTCCCCCAGGGAATCGACCACATGAACAGTTAAATGCTCTCCCTATTGTGCAATAAAAATGTGCAATAACCTTATATTTATTTGATACCAGTCCATCCTAACATCTTATTCTATTCTATTCCATCTATAGCACACCTATACACACAATTTTTGTTTATTTATGTATATACATGTTTTTTTTTTCATATATCTTAATTTTTTTATTATCTGTGTTTTGTTGTTGTCTCTGTGCACTGGAAGCTTCTGTCACCAAAACAGATTCCTTGTATGTGCAAACACACTTGGCAATAAAGCTCTTCTGGCATAGATTTGAATACGATTATTTTGTACTGTATTGATATGAAAATACAAAAAGAAAGAAAATGTATTACATTCTTTCTTATAAACAACACAAAGTGCATTAAATAATACGTTGCATCAGGGTTGCATCATGTAATTAGTTTACATCAGATTACATGTAACCCAGCACTGATAAGTTGCTCTAATGCAAATGTGACAACTTGCCCCAACCTGACATCCTGAGCACACAGTTTCAGCCTTCATCATTCAGTTACTACTAATAGAGAAAACATGCATTTGTTTAACTGGACTTTTGACTCAAAGCCTGCTAGTTATTGAGATAAAGACTCACAAGTAGCCCCAGTGTCCCCTAAACAGTTGAAAAAGAAAAGGGTTCGTCATCTTTTGTGAATCTGAAGTGCTGCACAGACCCACTGAAGGACTTTTAAGCGTCTCCAGTATCGTGTGACTTTCTTCACAGACTTTCTTTGGTTAAAAAATAGCATGACGCAAGTGAGCTGTAGATCCGGAAGAAAATGACTTAACGCCACATGTTTGATCAGGAGGGCTTTCAGAAGTCACACAGTCTCAGACGTCCTTATAAACCCCCCCAAAAAACATACTACCACCCTCGGATCAGCTTATGATAATCTCAGCTAGTGCTGAATTAGGAATGCTGCAGAAAATATGAATTCATGTGTAGAGTTTCAGGACCTATTTCACTGGCCTTTGAGTCAGAAACACAGTCGTATGCAGCAGTGCAGGGAAATTTCCAGCTGCCGGACCATAAAACGGGTTAAACCTGCGCTGAGCTGAACGCACACCCAGATATATTGAGTTATAAACCAATTCTCTTTGTTAACTTGTACCGGCAGCGTCAATTAATATTTATTCATTGCGTACTTCACATGTACTGCATAGAAGAGGAAATTAAGAAGCAGATGGGAAATATCTCAGTGAATCTTAAGTTTCTCCCCGTAATGAAATCCATGCGGTTTTGATGCTTGAAAATATGTCACAGAAGCATGAGAACGATGCATTCAAATGGAGAGAATAATAAAACATGCATAGTCTCTTATGCATTTCTTTATGCATGCAACTGATGTTTGTTTCATGCATGTTGCAAGTCATGCAAGTCTCCACATAGAATGACGCTCGGCTCCACATGACGCTCTTGTCTCGCTGCTGTATTTATGTTTTATTCATGGCTAGCCGTCACAGGGATGCGTCTTGACGTTCGTGCCCACCTTGTTAGATAACGTTGCATTGAGTTAATCTGATGGCCGCTGATGTTTTCTGATGTCTCTACCTTCATTGTGCTCTGCCAGTCTGTCATCATGACATTTTTCCTTAATTGTTTTGCATTGTTAAACAGAATAATTCTGCGCAGCTGAAGGCTGCATTGTGGCCTGGCTGTCAGGTGTGTTTGCCCGAGATAAAGGCTCGGATCAAAGGCTGACGCGCTGACAGTGGGCTGCTCGGGGAGTTTGCTCAGTAGTTTCTGTGTAAGTTTGAATAAATAATGGGGGCAGATTGGCTGTAGCCTCTCATCAGATCGCGCGGCATTAGTCATTGAGTCGCAGAGCTCTGGCAGCTTTCAGACGTGCGGGGTTTGGATGTATTGTGCTGTTTAACAGGTTGAATCTTCACAGAAGCGTGAGACAGCTGTAGTGACACACAGTTAATGCTGCGTCTGCACTTCTGAGCTTCAGCTCTTACTGTCCAACACTTCAGTGAGATCTCCATAATGCACTGTATCTCAAGAAACCAGCATGCGCTATGACTTTTTGGATGCAATATCATGGTGAAGTAACTTGGTGTATTACATTAATAACATAGTATGTGAGTATGGTAATTGCTCAGTACCATGGTATGCTCTACATTTTCATGATCTTAAAAAAAACTTTTGATCCAAAGGCTTCTGCTTAAATTACTTCTTTGTTTTAATAATTGTTTACATTTATTTGTTTGTTTTTATATTTTTTATTTGTTTTAAATTATTTTAAATAATAATTATTATTATTATTAATATTATCATCATCATCATCATTTATTTTTGAAAGCTATTTCTGTTTTATTTGTTTTAAATATTCATATTTATTTTATTATTTCATTTGATTAATCTATTGTTTTTCATTTTTATTATTTTTAATAATTTGTTTACATTTATTTGTTTGTTTTTATATTTTTTATTTGTTTTAAATTATTTTAAATAATATAATTTATCATCATCATCATCATCATTTATTTTTAAAGCAATTTTTTGTATTTGTTTTAAATATTAATATTTATTATGTTTATTATTGTTGTGTATATTTATTGTTTTTATTTATATTGTTTTTTGTTGTTGTTTTAAACATTTTATTAAGTGTTTTTGATATTATTATAAATATTTTTAAATAATTTATTTTAAATAATTTGTTTTTATAAATGTGTTGTAGTGGAGGAACAACTGCAAGTGTTGCACCGTCCATATGAACTCCTTCAGTACTGTGTAAAAAACGTCCCATGTTGCACCGCACGCGCATGGTATGAATGTTGAAAATGTAAAAATCTCGTTTTGTTTGCATTTAGAGTGCTGCTGATTGCATGAAGTGGCTTGTCAGAATCAATATGAAAAGATGGAGATGCAGTCATTGAGGGAAGTCTCTGAAGAGCTCATCACTCGTTCTGTTTTACCAATTACTGGACACAGAAACCAGTCTGAAAGCATGCTATTGGCTGAAACCATGTCCAGCCCGTCCAATCAATGCAAACCCATGAGCTGTACACAGAAACACTGCTAATGATTGTGTAGAACAATAAATTAATATTGGCTTGCATACAGGGAAAAAGAGGCCAATGCAAAAACAGATGCGCTCAAACATGCACAATCTGCTCGTTTTATAAATGCACATTCACAACCTCAGCCTCGCATTTTTAATGACAACACGAACATGTCAGCATGAAACACAGCTTGCAACACATCCATAATTCAATGCATTTGCAATTTATTTTCATTGGATTTTTAATGTTTTATTTTAGTTTCGTTTTTTTTCTTTAGAATTTTGTTTTTTGTTATTTATCATTTATTTATTTTTAAATGTTTTAATGTTTATTTTATTCATTGTTATTATTATTATTATTATTATTGAAAGGAGTGTCTCTATTTTTTTATTACCTTGCACTGTTCAGTCACTTACTTGGGTAAGTGGTTTTGTCATATTAGTCGGTTTTGAGCTCCTTTTATCGTCAGTGTTCTTTAAATTGATGACTTTCTGTGTTGTCTCTTGCACTGGAGTTCAACTCTTCTCTGACTGTGTGAAATGGTTTAATAGGCCCTCAGCAGCTGTTGTGAGAGAAATTAGGTGATTGTTGGCTTGTCACTGCGTTTCTGCATCCTCAGATAAGTCTGAATATGTAAAAGTGATATCAAGCGCTATGAGGTATGAGGAGGTTTAATCAGCGCGGGCCGCGTGTATGATGAATTATCGTCATTAGCGCTGCTCTCCTGGTGTCATTTACATTTGTATGGGTTTCTGGAACCGGCAAGCAAATTGTAAAAGCAGAGCGGAGATGAGCCTTCGTATCTGTCAGGACATTACGGCTTCCTATCAATCAAAAACACCTCGCCGGCGGCTTGTGCTCGTTTGCTTCTCCATTATAAACTCCAAGGGGTTTTCAGGAAGAATCGATTGATTTGAGAAGAACGTTTCAGTTCGGTTTGTGGACATTTCATTGCTCAGGTGATGCTCTTTCAGAGCTCAGGATACTTGTTTCATCGTTGGCATTTCAGAAGTTCATTAAGAGAAATAAAACTAAAATGAGAAAATTGAGATGCAGTGTGTATGCAGATACACTCTTATTATTGGCATCTATGTAGGTTTATTATTGGCATGGAATGTGGATAATGAAAATGGAAACATACAGTAGAATCTTTATAATGAAAAAAAAAAAGTTCTTTGGACTTTTAGAATGTTCTAAGAACTAATAAAAATGGTTCTTTTAAGAACTGATACCCGAAAGGTTTTTTTTTAAGAGTGTATCAAATGAATGTGGAGAGCAGCTCAGATAATTTGATGAGAAATGATTGAGTTCATATTTAGATCGCAGACTTTTGGTTGTAGATAGTTTGAGAAACTCTGGAAAAAAAAGCAGTAAAATCAAATTTCTACTCCATTTAATATCATTTAGGTGTATAGGGGAAATGTATTATTATTGATTTATATTAATTATTCTATTATTTACCTTTTAAAACAGTGCTTACACTTATTCATTCATTTATTATTATTTTTCCCTATTTTTATTCTTTTTACCTGGTTTGCATCAACTTTGCTTGGATATCTTCATTTATTGAATACATATATTATAATTATTATATACTTTAACTAAACTAAAATTTGAAAACTTTTGATGCATTTGGAATATGAGAAACTAAAAAAGTCCAATTGTAAACATTTACATTTTTTTAAAAAGCAAAAATGTTGAGATTAAAAATATAATATAACTATGTTTATAAAGTGCTTTTATGTCAAAGAAGACATTAAGAAACATACATGCACCCCTTTCAAATGTTTGGGACCTATAAGATTTAAAAAATGTTTATTCTGTTAACCAGAGCTGCATTTATTTGATTAAAAATGACAGAAAAATAGTGAAATATTATTTCTATTTAAAATAGCTTTTTCTATGTGAATATATTGTTAAATGTAATTTATTGCTGTGATCAAAAACTGAATTTTCAGCATCATTACACCAGTCTTCAGTGTCAGAAATCATTCTAATATGCTGATTTGCTGGTTTACTTATAACGTCTCAGGTTACTTATGTAACCATGGTTCCCGACTATTTATACTATAGTCGCACCGGTAGTGACGTCATGGCTGTCGCCGGCCAACGAGTTGGTGTTTTTTCAATGTATGCTTCAGACACGGGTCACGATGAGGCGTCCCCCATAGCGACCCCTAGAGGACGCAGTTCGAAGTTCCCATGAAAGGGAAACATGTTACATTGTCGAATCATTCGAGATTTCTTTCAGCTGGTGTGTGAAGGCTATTGCAGTGAAATCTGTCGCTGAGCTCTTTTCTATAGATCAGGTTTGTTTGAAGTCAGCTAGTCGTCCATTACTAGCTCTCCTCAAGCTTTGATTTGAGCGTGACTGAACCGAAAGCCTCCATACTGCGAAAGGATCCTCTCCACAATCAGCGGCCGCGGGATGAGCTGCAGGGGCCTTTGTATTGATCAGCGGCTGAAACTGTTTTCTCACTGAAAACAAGGGAAAGAAAAGGGCCAGAAGGACATGTTTTTAAAAAAATGAAAAAATCACAACTGTGAAAACCATCACAGGGTCCAGCGCTTTCACTATACGGCTCTCTGATATGAAAATGAGAAGCTATTTTTCTAAAGTATGGCTTCAGAATGATAGATTAGAGGGAAGATGATCGCAGCAATCGAGTTCAGGTGTCTGCTCAAAGTTCCCGTGTTTTATACATTGGACCAACACACTATATAGAGCTTTATTTTAAAATATTACTTTTTATTTCATTTTTGTTTTATACGTTTTAAATATTAATATATTATATTTTTGCGTTGTTTGCATTTTTTTTTTTTTACTATTGTTATTATAGTTTTTTTTTAATATGC
>NW_015540835.1:219051-230578 GCF_001515605.1 Sinocyclocheilus anshuiensis | reverse complement strand
TTTTATTATCTGTTTTTTTTTTTTTTGAGATTTATAATTTTATATTAATATAATTTTACATTGTTTCTACTAGTATTATTATTCATATCATTGTAATTTATTTGTAAATGTTTATTTTTTGTTTTAAATATTAATATTTATGTATTATATGTATATATATATATATATATATATATATATATATGCATACATTTTGTTTTAAATTATTATTATTATTATCATTATTATTATAGTTGCTGAAACTGTCTCTAATCTTGTTTTACTCACTAAATATACTGTAGAGCTTTGTTTATTTTAAAAGTTTTATTTTTTATTTTTGTTTTATGTTTTTAATGTTAATATATTTTATCTATTATTTTTTATTGATCTATTGTTTTTCATATTTATTTTTATTATTATTTTATATTATTATTATCTTTTATTTTATTTTAGATGTTTTTTTGTTTTAAATATTAATATTTATTGTATGCATTATTATTTTTATTTTATTATTTTGTTGTTATTTGTTTACATTTATTTGTTTGGTTTTATTATTATTATTATTATTATTATTATTATTATTATAACATCTCCAGTTCTGTTTTCCTCACTGAAAACAGGAAGGAAATGGTCCAGAAGTATTTGTTTTACAAAAAATTATAAAATCACAACTGCAAAAGCCATCAAAGGGTCCAAAGCTTTTACTGTACAGCTCTCTGATATGAAAATGAGAAGCTGTTTTTCTAAAGTATGGCTTCAGAGTGATAGATTAGAGGGAAGATGATCGCAGCAATCGAGTTCAGGCGTTTGCTCAAAGTTTTATACATTATACACTATATAGAGGTACAGAAGCTGATTATACAAACCAGGAAAAGGACAATTATGTTCCGACGTATATTATTCAATACACACTCTGGGAATAACTATTACTATAAAAGTAATAGGAAGCATTATTGTATTCTGGTGGGAATGCAAACAAGAGCCGTTTGCAAGAAAACTAGAGGAATAATGTTCAGAATATTTCACACAACACACCGCTTTCTCATTAAATAGGTAAAGAAATAAGGCTTTAACACGCTCTCGCACATATATAAATAATAATGCTGTATGAAAACGCTTGGTTTTATATAAATCAGGTCACCTGACCGTGTGTTTCGTATGGAGAAAAATGGGTCAGCTTTGTGGAAAGGGTTTTTTTCAGTAGGTAAAAGCGTTTTAAACAGTCTTCAATTTCTTATGAAGTTGAATAATAAATGTAAAGCTGGATGGGCTTTAAAAACATCCCCAAGTGCCCCAATTTCAGTGCTGATGCGAGGAGCTGCATGTGAGGGTTGCTGGGAATGTCAGTGGATGTGAGCGTCATGATATTTACTGTACAAACGTTGAAGTCAACATGACATCAAAACTGACTGTTTACCTTCTAGGGCTGCACAATTAATCGAGTTTCTAATCGCGATTACAATTATGGATGCCACGATTACGTAATCGTTCAAAGCAGCAATTAATCGTTCAAAGTCCACTTATGCTATTCTGCGTGCTTAAGATGCATGTTTTTTTATTTCTACATGTTATCTTAAGGGTTTTTCTATTTTAGTTTTAGTATAACATTATAATACCATTCATATTTTTACTTTTTTTATCATTTAAAGAAGAAACCAATCCGATGTTTAGTTGACATTTGAGGCTTAATACTGTAGAAAAGCACTAAAGGTTTTTCAGTTTGAGTGTTTTCAGCTTGTTTATTTTCATATAAAAATACAGCATACAGTTGCATCAAACAATGGTATAAACATCATTCAATGTAAATTGTGATAATCATAATTAATAATCGCAATTACAATTTCAAGGGAATAATCGACAATTATGATTTTTGTCATAATCGTGCAGCCCTAATACCTCCTTATTACGACTTCCAGGTACAAGTGCATGTTATTTTAAAACATGAATATTTGTCTTCCTAATCTTTCATTAAAATCTCTCAGTTGACTTTCTTTTTCAGCTGACGTCAACAATTCATTTTTATGTTATATCCACCTGTCACATTCAGACAGTTTTCACCACCCAAATCTTTTTCAAATCAAGTTGTGGCCTTTTTTTTCTTGTTTATTGACCAGTTTTATTCAGAAATGTCATATTATAGAAGTAAAACGGATTGTTTCATGATAAATTGTAAGCATATTTTTTAAGATTAAGACTCAGTTACACTGAGTACAAATAATTTTATTTACCTTTTGAAACAGTGTTTACACTATCTATCTATCTATCTATCTATCTATCTATCTATCTATCTATCTATCTATCTATCTATATGTCTGTCTGTCTGTCTGTCTGTCTGTCTGTCTGTCTATCATTTAATCTATCATCTAATCTTTCTCTCTTACTTCAGTGTTTTCCCTTTATCTTTTCCCTGGTTTTGCATCAGATGTACTCAGATATCTTCATTTATTGTATAATATATTTTATAGAACTAAAGTCAATGCAGATGGAATATGAAAAGCTAATGTGCTTAAAAGTACAGTTGTACTATGCTGTATGCAATGTTGTGGTAAAAATAAAACAAAACAATGTTTTTAAAGTGCTTACATGTCAAAGACATTTAGGAGCATACATACTCTACATTCTGTTCAAAGGATTATTTAAAATGTTTTTTAAAGAAGTCTCTTCTGCTCACCAAGGCTGCATTTATTTGATCCAAAACACAGAAAAAAAAATGTAAAAATGTGAAATATTATTATGATTTAAAATAACTGTTTTCTATGTGAATATCTGTTAAACTGTCATTTATTTATGTGATCAAAGCTGAATTTTCAGCATCATTACTCCAGTCTTCAGGGTCACATGATCTTCAGAAATAATTCTAATATGCTGATTTGCTGCTCAAGAAACATTTCTGATTATTATCAATGCTAAAAACAAGACTTCACTCTCACTTTTGATCAATTTAATGGGTTTTTGCTGAATACGAGTATTAATTTCTTTCAGACAAACCCCAGTCGTTTAAACAGTAGCTCTGTGCATCATGTGTTTCTGTGTGTCTGTAGAGAGCTGTGATTCTCCGCTGGTTTCCGCTCTGCCTCAGTCGGCCTTCACGAGTTCATCAGAGCTGTCCAACAGTCACGGGCCGGGCTTCGCCAAACTCAACCGCAGAGACGGTAATTCAACACCTTCAATCATTATTCACTCTTCTGCTTCTGCTTTTACACCAAGCTGTATTGTACAGTATAAAGCGCTATAGAAATAAAGGTGACTTATTTAAGTTATTGGAGTTATTTAAGTTAACTAAAGCTAAAATTATTAAAGGAAATGTTGTTACCTGAAATAAACAATAAACTGAAATATAAAACACTTTTTATTTCAGCAGTTGCCAAGTTTCAGTTTCAATTTCAACTAGATGTACTAAAATAACTAAAATTGAAATAAAAATGAATAAAAACTATATAGACATTTAAAACTCTACTAAAATTACAAAAACACAACAAAATTACTACAACTTTAACTAAATTCAAATGAAAACAGAAATATAAAAATAAAAATTGATTTATAATATTAATAACTAATAGTGTCACAATTATACTAAAAATGTATCATTAAAAAGTCCTATAAGTAAAGCACATTGTTTTTTTAACCAGTGTTATTTTAGATATTTAGAGAAATTTTAGATCACCAAGGCACTTTTATAGTTTTTGTTTATTTTCTGAATTAGATTTACTTTTTAGTAAAAAAAAATAGTAATTTTGTATAGGCCTAGTGTTTTTTTCCCATTATTTTTATTATTATTTTAAACATGTCTGTATAGTTTTTTATTAATTTTTATTTATTAGTTTTAGCTTATTTAATTTTGTTAAACTACATGAAAATGAAAAATGTTGCTCTGGCACCTATATATATATATATATATATATACATTACGTGTGTGTGTGTGTGTGTTTTATTTCATTTCATTTAATTTAACATTTATTTCAAGTAATAAAAGTGTTTATTTAAGGTTTTAGTTTAGTTTTAACTCTTATAACCCTGAATCTACACTGAAAAAACTGTTAAATTTACTTAATTTTTCTTTTGCAAGTTTTTGTACACACATTTAAAGAAAAATTTAAATATGGAATTAAGTTAAATCTACTTAACTAAGTTATGCAAAATTAGCAAAGAGAATAACTAAATTTAACGTGGCCACTTAGAGTTTGATGAGTAATTTCTACTTAATTATTTGAAGTTTATACTCTGCAATATCTCTTCATGCACATTTTACTCAGTCACGGTTTTTAAACTTTACTCATACAATGTAGCACTGAAAATAGCCATGCTGTTAGAGAATGTGGTTCACTAGAGAGTGTGGAACACAGAGACGTCAATACTTAACAATCAGTAGATAGTGTTTGAGAATGAATGGGTCATTTTGAATAGAAAATGAACTCCAGATTTCACAAAACAGCAGGTTTCTAAACCAACCAACAAAAGCAACCATAAAAGTGACGTGACATGTGGCCAAGTATGGTGTCTCATACTCAGAATTTGTGCTCTGCATTTCACCCATCCAAGTGCACACACACTGCAACTAGAGCTGGGCGGTATGACTGTATATATCGTTATATAAAGTGTTGAAATAAAGTGAAATAAAGTGATATTTCAACTAAATAAACTGTCTATCGTTAGAGATTTTGCTATATCGTGTATTCCGAGGTATGCAGATATCTCTGCGTAACACAGTACTGCTTAAACGTTATACACCTTTTGAGTGATAAGGAAACATGCATAAATGAGAAAATAAAGAGTGGGACGCAATTGGTAGAGTTAGTAAGTGCAATAAGCAGTGAAAAATAACTCAATGCGGTGCTGGTGCTGACTGACACACAGCCGAAGCGCGTGCACTGAAAGCCCCTCTCAGACAGCAAGCGATCGCGAAAACAGATCTCTTTCATGTTTTATTGTGCTTGAATGGTCAAATACAAACACAGTGATGTCATAATGCCCATCGTGTGGAGTATTCAGTTGAACACAGTCGGTTATATGTTAAATAAATGTAAAAGAGTCGGGTGAAAACCGGATGTGTTTCAGTATATTGGATCCGTGCAGTCAGTCTTAAAGGGACAGCAGCCTTATTTACCTGCTGCTGTCTGTCATTATTAACGTTAATCATGTTTGATTGATACAGTGAAGACTATGCAGTGTTTTATTTATACACTTTATTCAATTTCTGTAATATTTCTTACCACATGTTAAATAAACCATAGCCTACTATAGCTGAATAAATTAAAAGTTTATTTCATATTTATTTGTTCTGTTGTGCTTGTAATTTGCTTCTTTTTCTTAATTTTAATAACAAAAATAAAATAAAAAATAGCTATATCGAGGTACATATCGTTATCGTGAAATAAAATTTCTCATACCGTGAAATTAGATTTTCAACTCTAACAGCAACCATTAGGCCACGACTACCCCTAAAGCAGTGTAAATACAACTCGAAAACAGTGAAAAATTCAACCTTATTAATTATTCATGCCCCAGCGCATGATGGAAACACCGGTATCATAACTTTGATATTTACTCAAAGAATCCTTGTAAACATGACCAACAATTCCAACTTATAAGTTCAAACTTTAATTTCTACAAGCTTGAATTGAGTGCTAATATAGAATTTACTCTTTTTTTATTCTTGCCTGAATTAAATTATTTAATGTAGAAATTACATTTGTTTTTCCGTAGTATTTACTTCACCACAGAATCATTTTTATCAGTGTAATTCTACTTTCCCTATCAATATACAGTAAGTGCCAAAAGACCATCAAATATATGGTATTGCTGTTTATTCTGGCCAAGAACTGCAAAGCCTTGTGGGTCACGGCACTTTTGATGGCTGCGAGCATCTGGTGTCATTTGTGGCAGCTCAGTGAGATTCAGCGGTTTATCGCATTAGTTGCGCTTGTGTCGTGGCATTCGGTGTATCCGTGAATGCGTCCCTCTTGAGGCTGATGACAGGTGACCACATTACAGATGAGCTCAAAGAACGGCCCGCCTCACGTTTCAAAAGCTAATAGATAGGCTGAAAGAATAATTTCAGCCTGTTAAATGCCGCTGCAGCGCAGTGTTTAAGTGCAAATATGTTTCCTCCAGGAGCGACAACATTAATGACTGGAGTAGGAGGAAGTGTAATTGTTGTTCCTCCCAGAAAATAGCCTTCAAAGGTGCAGCACACGCACACACACTCACTCACACACACACACACTTACAATCACACACACACACACACACACACACACTCTCTCGTCAACAAACAAACAAGCACACACAGTGTAGGAGGCTCTGAGAGCAGCGCTTCAAAGACTGCAGTGCCCGGTCTGATGTTTCTGCTTAAAGGCCGCAGAGAAAAAAAGCAGAGGCTGCAGTCACCTCTTCCGCACACCTGCTCGCTGGAGACTGACATCAAACTCTATATAAAACCAGCACAACACGCTGGACTCTGGGAGAGAGACAGGCTTCTTGTTTGGACGGTTTTGTAGCATCTTGAATCTTAAAGGGATAGTTCATTCAAAAATGAAAAATTGCTGTTAAAGGGGTCATGAATTGAGAAATCAACATTTACTTGAGCTTTTGATATACAAGAGGTCATCATACTAAAATAATATCCTGTAAGTTTCAGAACTGAAAACGTCCTTGTTACTGAAATAAAAGCTTTTAATGACACCAGGCCCAGCGAACGCCAGATTCTGGATTCAATGACGTAATAGATCGGTTAAAATCCGCCTCCACAGAAGAATATCAACGCATAATTATGTAGCCCCGCCCACTGATTCGCACATGTCATTGTAGGAGAAGAATATCAAAACCTAATTCTGTAGCCCCGCCCACTGATTCACGCATGACACAGTAGGGAAATAACATAAGTGGCGCTAAACCGGATCGAGCAACCAAGCAATAAACATGCCGTTAAAGATCGCAGAATATTGTGCAGTGCCTGGAAGAACACATTCGCTGCATAAACTTCCTTCGGATTCAGATATTAGGAATGCGTGGATGAACTTTATTTTTAATGAAGTTTCAGCTTACGCGAGTAAAACATTGAGCGTTTGTTCGCTTCTTTTCATCGCGGACTCCTTTGTAAACGAGACACAGTCGACAAGACTGAGATTAAAAAGCAATGCTGTGCGTCTATATTGGATCCGACAGGAATGGCGCAGCACATTTATGCGAGTAAAAAATATTTGTACTGTATGTCACTATAGCTTTGTTAGAGATTGCTTGATATGTCCTGATTATGTGTATGTGTCTAACCGAAGTCACAGAAGGCTCCAAGCATGAAGGACGTCGGTAGCTTGTCAAACAGACACACAGAAAGTTGGTTTACTATGCAAAACTGTTATCCAATCACAGCAGTGGGCGTTTACTTCCAAGTGTTACCAGTGTTTCTACAGCCGGCCTCAAAACCAGGGTAGAAAATAGCCTATTACTTATTGATTTTGATGTTTTTGAATGTAAAAATCACGCGAACGTCATAAGTGGACCTCAGACAACAGTACAAAATAATTTTTAAAAAGCCAGTTCATGACCCCTTTAAAGGTAGGGTAGGTGATTTCGGAGAGGCTAGCAGCAGCAAGCTAGCTTTGAAAGCATAAGATCCCACCCTCCCTGCATAATCACTCTCCAACGCATCCTCCGAAACACATGAACGCGCAAAGGCAGAGCAGAGGCTGACCAACGACACGGTGAGAGACGGCGTTAGTGGAGGGTTGAACGCGACGTTGTCAGATTTCCTCACGTCTCATTCACCGGTGAGAAAACATTACAGTACAAAGCGCATAATATTATAAAAATATCGGCTTCCATTCTCGCTCGGTCCGCAATAGCATAAAGGAATGCGCTGATGACGTATCATATCTGCGTAGGGTGGCCATACGTGCCATTTTTACAGGACACGTCCTCGCCAGGATTTCTATCATTGGCTTTGTTTCCCTGTTTTCATACTTGCTGATCGAAAAGTAGCTTGACCAATATCGTGCAGGCATTGTACATAATCGACCAATCGTGGCGCGTGAGAAGGTGGGATCTACAGAGAACGGTCAGAGCGATGCAAATACACGTACAGATTAGATGTGTTCGATCGTTGTATGACATCAGAGCCAAATAGAATAGAATATAATAGAAATAGTTTTCAGGTTTGTGCCATCGAAATTTTGAAAGATACTCTAAGTTTGAGGAATTTCGTAGCAACTAAACTAGCTATCCATGAGCAGAACTGTTTATTCTGAGTCACATCTGTGAAATCATTCCATTTATGTCTGATTTGTTCTGTTCTGCTGAAAACCGAAATGAAGTGAGGGCAATCATAACTGTGTTTCTTATTCACTAATGTTAAAAGAGTCATTTAGGAATGAAAATCGATATGAGGAATCAGTCCCAGAATTGCTAAATTCCCTACATTTGCCATCCCTGGTTCCCCAGACATCCCCGTCAGCCATCACTCCACGAGCGGCCTGTCGACTTCATTGTCTAGACACTAGATGTTTGTCTTCTTCTGTAAGTACTTCAGGCTAAATTAAATGCCAAGATATTTGTGGCTCTATCAGAACCATGTGAGATTTCAGAAAATCAATAGAAATCTTAAAGCAGCACCGTATAGGACTCGGACTAAAGGTCAAACCGGGTGGCACGTAAAAGTTTGGAAGCATGTGGAAAATAACAAATAGTTTGAGATTCCTGGTGTCTGGATCAGGTCAACACACACTTACAGCGAAGACGAGAAGAGTTTGAATCTCAAAGCACACGTACAGAAAGTCCTGTTTATTTTAAACAAAGATGCACAAGCACGCTTTTCTCAAGCCGAACATTTAATAAATTAGCCTTGTTAGGATTAGGATTGTTCATCCAAAAATGTAACGTCTGTCACAATTTGCTCGCCCTCATGTCATTCCAAACATGTTTGACTTTCTTTCTTGTATATTTGGTTTGTGAAAAGTCTGTGCCAGTGTTATTTTAGTATCATTAATATACTATTATACTAGGGATGTAACAATGCACCCCGAGCCGTTGAAAAACGATAAAAATATCCAACTCTGACACTCTGCAAAAGCACCCTAAGCTACATTTCTGCTCATAAGATTTCATATCCCATATATGCAAAATGTATATAATTATAACAAAATAAGAGGGATCATAAAAATTGCATGTTATTTTTATTTAGTACTGTCCTGAATAAGCTATTTCACAGATGTTAACATGTATAGTCCACCAGACAAAATAACTGAATTTATATAAAAATGCCCCATTCATTCTTCAGCGATTCTTACAGCGATGGCGCCGCAGACGGCAGCCTCAGTGTTTGGCTCTCCAGTGTTTGTATTGTTTTTGTTAGTTTTTCCTGTTTTTTGTTTCTCAAACACGATCAGTTTTACCAGGGATGAGCTGCTGAACATTTGGCAGAACACGCCACACAATCTTCTACCGGATTTCGTTTATTCGGACGTTTTGCTGAAACACCACCAACGATCTGGACGAGCTCACGGAATCTGTAACATCATATATCAGTTTCTGTGAAGACATGTGCATCCCTACCAGGACTCATTTAACATTCAATAATTTTTTTTTTTTGTGGTTTATATTTATGCATGTGTATTTTATTCAGATCTCATTTTTATTATCTGTGTGTTGTTGTTGTCTCCGTGTACTGGAAGCTTGTGACACTATAACAAATTCCTTGTATGTGCAAACATACTTGGCAATAAAGCTCTTTCTGATTCTGATTCTGATTCTGATTCAAAAATTTACTTACTGTACCATTGAATCTCAGCTGGCTGTCGTTACCTGGATGATCCACGACTGTTTTGTGTTTTGTGATGGTCGTTCATCCTTGTTTGTCCTGAGCAGATCAGCTGTCCGCTGTTCTATAGAAAAATCAATCAGGTCCTGCACATTCTCAGGTTTATGATTTTCTTACGTTTATGATTTTGAGATCCATCTTTTCACACTAAGGCCAGTTGAGAGACTCACACACAACTATTACAAAGAGTGAAAACCTTTACTGACGCATTCAAGTCCAAACAACATTATTAGAGCAATAATGAATTTGTGAGACGTTCATTTTCTGGTGTTTTTCCCGTTCGAATGCCTCCAATCACAGGCCGGATTACATGCTATATGTCATTGCACAAATCTGCTGGGATATCGCAGCAAAGCTCTTTGAATCATGGGATAAATAAGCAAAGCATTCTCATTTATACAGCAGCTTGTGTTAATTCCCCGACCGCCGCAGGCTCTCGCTGTGAAGAGTGTTGTATTTCTCTGAAACCTTCCTCTGTGTCCGTATCATTACGGCTGCCATTAGCTGTCGTTTAAATCGTCGGCTGTTAGTCTATCAGCAGGTGTAATCGTTACTCACCATGTCGCAGATAGATAGATAGATAGATAGATAGATAGATAGATAGATATCTGATTTGATTTAATATATAACTTTTGCAGGAATTAATTTCCATAATTGCTCTGTAATTTGTGTGTATAGAGAGAGAGACAGAGTATAATTATTTTCTTAATTTCATTAATTCTTGTATTGTTTTATCTTTTTATTTTCTATTTTGTTTATTTTCTTAATCAGTTTTTTTATTTATTTATTTATTTATTTTTTTTACTTGATTGATTTTCTCCTGTAGTCTATTTCGCTTTGTGTTGTGTTAAAAAACTGAATTTTTAGTGCATGGCCAAACGATAATAACTATAATTTACTTTTTCACATGTTTGGCTTTCAACATGCAGATTAAACAGTCTGGCATTTAGATCTGCAATGAAAAAAGAGCAAATTAGATCTGTATGAAATTCTAATTATGATCTCTTCAGATGAACTCAGCAGATGCAATTAACCAAAAATAAGTTATTTAACTTCATATCCTCGTTACCTTTTTTTTTTTTTTTGCTCGAGTCAAGGTAAAAGCGGGCAGGTGTCAGCTTTCCAGATCTATTTGTATTGCATTAGCTTCATCAAATGCTCTACAATCAACGATATAAAAGTCGCTTTTACTTTCATCAGACATTTCTGCTGATCCCGTCCCGCTCTAAACTAGCTTTTGTCCCTCGGCTCTTGCAGGTGGAAACGCGGTAAATAATAGATGAGATTCGTGCCAGTTCATTACACAGACGTCTGCTCTTCTTTGGAGTTTGCTTTGCTGAACATGTATTATTACGGCTGCCATTAGCTGTCGTTTAAATCGTCGGCTGTTAGTCTATCAGCAGGTGTAATCGTTCCTCACCATGTCGCAGATAAATACATAGATATGAATACTGCACAGAGGGTTTAATTAGAATGCAAATGTGATTGTGTTTCTCATGATGGCCGCTACCAATTTTAGATTTTATCCGTAGGATATAACAGCCATACTTACGAGGCCATTACATATTGAAGCAAAAGAATACAGCTGTTAGAAACACAGAATGAGTGTATTTCATTTTGCATTGTGTGAAAACAGTGAATTTTTAATAAATATTTATTTTTTTTAATTAAAAAAATAATAACAAATAAATATATACACATTATATATATATATATATAATTGTATATTTAATTTGA
>NW_015540835.1:214079-218958 GCF_001515605.1 Sinocyclocheilus anshuiensis | reverse complement strand
TTTTTTTTACTTGATTGATTTTCTCCTGTAGTCTATTTCGCTTTGTGTTGTGTTAAAAAACTGAATTTTTAGTGCATGGCCAAACGATAATAACTATAATTTACTTTTTCACATGTTTGGCTTTCAACATGCAGATTAAACAGTCTGGCATTTAGATCTGCAATGAAAAAAGAGCAAATTAGATCTGTATGAAATTCTAATTATGATCTCTTCAGATGAACTCAGCAGATGCAATTAACCAAAAATAAGTTATTTAACTTCATATCCTCGTTACCTTTTTTTTTTTTTTTGCTCGAGTCAAGGTAAAAGCGGGCAGGTGTCAGCTTTCCAGATCTATTTGTATTGCATTAGCTTCATCAAATGCTCTACAATCAACGATATAAAAGTCGCTTTTACTTTCATCAGACATTTCTGCTGATCCCGTCCCGCTCTAAACTAGCTTTTGTCCCTCGGCTCTTGCAGGTGGAAACGCGGTAAATAATAGATGAGATTCGTGCCAGTTCATTACACAGACGTCTGCTCTTCTTTGGAGTTTGCTTTGCTGAACATGTTTCGGGGTGATTTTCAACTATCTTTAATCATGTTAGTCAGTAATACGGTTCTTACATTTTCATTGAGTGGATGCAACATACAGATCAAATATTTACAGGAATTATACACACAATACAGTTCAAAAGTTTGGGATTTGTTAATGTCTTTGAAAGAAGTCTCTTCTGCTTATCAAGGCTGCATTTATTTGATCCAAAATACAGTAAAACAGCAAAGTTGTGAAATATTATTACAATTTAAAATAGCAGTTTTCTATGTGAATAGCTGTTAAGATGTAATTTATTCCTGTGATCAAAGCTGAATTTCCAGTCTTCAGTGTCACATGATCTTCAGAAATCATTCTAATATGCTGATTTGCTGCTCAAGAAACATTTCTGATTATTATCAATGTTGGAAACAGAAAAGTTTTATTTCATTATTTGATGAATAAAAAGTTCAAAAGAACAGCATTTATTTGAAACACAAATCTTTTGTAACATAATCTATTTAATGCATCCTTGCTGAATACAAGAATTAATATTAAGTAATTACTGAATATTAGTATTATTAATGTTCCTGACCCCCACATTTTCAAACTGTATTTTATATTTAAATATTTTATACATGCATACATGTGTATGTGTATGTGTGTATATATAATAAAAATTAAATAAAAAATGGCGATTGTGGAATAAAATGAGAATTTTCCAACTTCATGGTTTGATGTTAATAAAGCATTCCAGTCATTAGTTTGTCTGTTTCTTACAGATTAAATGGCGCTGATGGTTTCTGGTGTTGCTGCAGGTGTTATAATATGATGAAACGGTGATTTAAATGAGTGTCATCAACGACCCCTGATTAACCTTAATCACTTGGTTCGTTTGGAGGAACCGTTTTGTCCTCTCCGGTCAGAAAATGTGCAATGAACGTCTGACTTTTGCTTTATTCATTGTGACAGCCGAGCAGAGATGGAGCTTATTCTGAATGAGGCTATTACTCTTTAATGAGGGCCGTATAAGAGGTCGTTAGGATAGGTAATTCAGTTTTAATGGAAACCGGGAAAAAACTTGAGAATTTACTTTGAATTTACAACAGTGAAAAACACTTGTGGTGTTTGACCAATTGGATACACTCTGTTATGCGATGTTGTGTGTGTGTGTGTGTGTGTTTAGTTGTCAGTCAATGTCTTCTGACGCACATGTTTAGCTGTCGCTGCCCTAAATAGTCAAGTCAAGTCAAGTCACCTTTATTTATATAGCGCTTTTAACAATACAGATTGTGTCAAAGCAACTGAACAGCATTAATTAGGAAAATAGTGTGTCAATAATGCAAAATGACAATAGTAAACACACATTTTTCAGTTAAAGACAGTTCATCATTGAATTCAGTGATGTCAACATCCAGCTCAGTTTAAATAGTATCTTTGCAATCAAGTCAACGGTATCGCTGGAAATGAAGTGTCCCCAACTAAGCAAGCCAGAGGCGACAGTTAGTATTTAACTAAATACTAAAATAGGCTAGTTATTCTGCTCTGAGGCTAACTGGCTGTGATATAAACATTAAACCTCAGGTTTGTTTTGCTTTAGTGAACCCATGATTCAACAGGACTGAACAACAGCTCTAACTAGAGTTTACAAATGAGATCTCAGTAATATCTCAAGCATTAAATGCTGTAAGCATTAAAATCATAATCTGGCTATTAGCTTTGGCATTTCTGATGTGTATGTCGGTTCCGTCGGGCTCTAGAATATCCCCATCTTGAGTTTGGCTGTCCTGATTATGAGCGAGACTCTCCGGGCGACTGGATTTGGGTTCGCCGGGCTCCACCTGTCTGATGGCTCTATCCATCTGGCTGGCTCAGCACTTTCACTTCCCGTGCTGCCAATGCGCCGCGGCTCCTGCAGATGTTGCTCTCTCGCCTGGCGCACCTCGGCGCCCCACCGTTCAGTGGTTTTATCATGATTTACGAGGAACAGGTAGCGTTTATGATGCCGTCTGATCTGATTTAGCCTGCGCCGCTGAGGTGTACGGATCCACATCTGCAGCGTGGGACTCGGCTCTACGGGTGGCCAGCGAATGCAGCTACTTAAGAGGGATTTAACGGGATTTTCAGGCTTATTGGTGTCAGTCTTTATGGTCGGCTGTAGGTAAATGGACTCTGTTGTGATGCACTCAGAATATTAATGCTTACACAGTAACTGCCTGTTTGATATTGAAATTCTGTTATTATTTACTTGTTGTTTTAAATCTGCATGAGTTCTCTGGAGCACAAAAGTGTGGGCGCATGATTTCCGCGATACGGAAAACACAGACGGAATCAATTTACTGTGTAAAACGGAATGTCAAGGAATTTGTCAGATTTTGTCAGTACACGGCGATATGGACTAGTGTCTGTGAATATTAAACCGCAAAAAGACTGTTTAAATATGAATCCTGCATGTTCTGCGTGTCTCTGCTTGAATGAATGGCGCTGTTCTTTACGGCAACCCGTCAAAATAAAAGTCTGGTTAAACTTGAAGAAACTGTGACAGAAATATATCACTATTTTACAGTAGAATGTCTCAATGTATTAATAATAATAATAATAATAATTTCATAGAGCACTATTAATGTAATGCATAAATAAATAGTTGTTTTTTATGAATAAAATAAATTACACATGCTCTTTGATTATTAAAATCGAATCCACAAAAATTTAAATGGAAAACAGAAAATTTGGTAAAAATAAAACAGAATTTGAGGGGAAAATAAAATGTATTTCATAGGGCCCTATATTTTTATTACATTTTTTTTTTTTTGCATAATAATTTTCTGCATATTTTTTTTATAATTACACATGCTTTCTGATTACTAAAATTTAAATTGACTATTAAAACGGAGTCCAGAAAAATGTAAATAGAAAAAAAAGGAATCCAAAACAATTTAAACAGAAAAAAACACAGAATTTGGGAATAAATAAACAAACATTTGGAAAAAGTAAAACGTATTTCATGGGGCCCTAAAAAGGAGATATTTTGAAGGCTGTTCATGTTGACTTTTTTATCCACCTGTTTCCTAACAGACTTTACTGCGTTTTAAATTATGGAAGGCACTTCCAGTTTGAGGAAGTTCCACTTTGTATTCCGCTGTAACAATTTGAAAAAGACAACATATCTGCGCATTTGTGGTCTTAATGTACGCTCTATCTCAAGAATAATTCACTGAATGCACTAAGAATCTCTGGTTTTTCTCTTTAAATCCTCACGTCTCTTTGCAGGTTTGTTTTCACACGGATGCTTTAAAATTATCGTCTCCCATTTTCACTTCTAATCCCTATTAGTAGCCTTTACTGTAAGGTTTCTAAAGCTGGTCAATACAGTATTTATAATGTCACCTCATAGTATCAAGTTTATGAATATGCTTGCGTTCATAGAGAAAATCTTTGGCTGATTGTTTACAGTTTGACAGAAGTTACTTCCATTGTTCATGCAAAGCATCATGGGGCAAAGATGGATACAGTGAAAATGTGTGAAGAGGACAGATGCTGTTAAGCTCCAACAAATGACCAAAAAGCTCCATAAAAACACCAAAGTGATAATCTGAAGAGCCTGTTATGGCTATATATAATAGTGTTTTTTGTCCTGTGTTGAGATTGTATGCAAATGAAAAGGTTGCTAAACATCTTCATTTGTCTTCCACGAAAGAAAGAAATTCCTTTAGGACACGAAACATTCATTTTTGAGTCAGTTATTGTTTTAAAACCATAATGCACAGAGTTAGATGCGATATTGAAAGTTACAAAGAGAATTTACCTAATGAAAAGATCAGAGTGATGTCTGATGACGACTACAAGCAGGTTTTTAACAGGATTTTACCGCGGAACAGCTTTATCCTCATTAAGATGTGTAGATAAATGAGCATAACTTCACACCAGCATGAAGGAGAAATGGGGAAAAAATTGTCTGTTCCAAAGTCTAGTGAGCTGCCTACCTAGACAGCACGTTAATGCATCGTGGACACAGACTTAATTACATAACTTTGCTGCTTTCTTTCTGAAATTTAAGACAACATCACACTCTGAAAACAGTCCCAGAATGCATTGTGACAAACCCTTTGTGAATGTATTTAATGGTCGATATGAATTAATGTGAATAATTATCTAATTGATATGTATATACTTATAAAATAATATACTATATATATATACAGTGGGTACGGAAAGTATTCAGACCCCCTTAAATTTTTCACTCTTTGTTATATTGCAGCCATTTGCTAAAATCATTTAAGTTAATTTTTTTTCCTCATTAATGTACACACAGCACCCCATATTGACAGAAAAACACAGAATTGTTGACATTTTTGCAGATTTATT
>NW_015540835.1:211731-213903 GCF_001515605.1 Sinocyclocheilus anshuiensis | reverse complement strand
ATATATATATATATATATATATAAACCAATATTTGTGTGTGATGCTAATGCTTTGAAATTATTTGTGAGTTTGTGCACTTCACAATAAGTGCCTATGTAGAGTGTTTCTTATTGGCCACTTATAAGGGTTAAATTTCAGTTTGGATGCTCCCTAAGAAGGCAGCAGTTGTTTTCTCCTAACAAATGGATCAGCATTGGATCAGTTATAAACAGCGCGTGATGCAATCCATGCAGCTCGGCCTATAATGCAGAGTAAGAAGACCTTCGCTTGTGTGCTGTGTCCCGCAGGTGCCGGAGGCTGGTCTCCGCTGGACTCTAATAAGTACCAGTGGCTGGAAATCAAGCTGGAGCAGCGGACGGAGATTACAGCCATCTCCACCCAGGGCCGATACGGCAGCTCTGATTGGCTCACACGCTACCTCCTGATGTTCAGTGACACGGGCCATAATTGGAGGCCGTACCGACAGGAGGATAGCATCGGGGTAAGGCTTGAACTCCTCACCTGAGATGGAGGAAAACATGCTCTGATGAGAGAAAATGCTACGCAGCGCTTGAGTATAGTAAGTGCTGTTGTCTGTGAAGAAGTCGCCGTCACACTGAGCGACTAGGATGTTGTTTATTGCCTCAAAACGTCCCTCTTTCCGTCTCTGTGATCTTCTGGTCTGCAGATATGAGTCTCCAGATTGGCCAAGTTAGTGTTTAGCTGGTTTTGCTGGTTGTTCAGCTTGTGTCTTAGCCTGACCGGCTAACAGGTAGATTATATATTTTATATATATATATATATATATATATATATTTGTTTGTTTGTTTGTTTGTTTGTTTGTTTGTTTGTTTGATTTATTTTTTATTTATTCATTTAAATATAAAATGTATTTATTTATTTATTTATGTATTTAATATAAATTTACAATTATACATATAATTTTCGTGTGTGCAATCTTAGATATTTTATCATTGTAATTTTATTATAATTAAATTTATTTATTAATTTATTTATTTAACAAACATTTAAAAATATGAATCTAATTCTCTTCCTTCAATGTGTAATCTTAAATCAGATTTAGGTTCCTCCTGCTCTCCAGTGAGTTCAGCACTAGCTAAGTGTGTTATTGAAATGAGCTTGTTAAGTGTGTGAGGGTTTATTTAGTTCTCACACTCAGAGAATAGATGCTAATTGAGTTTCAGATCTTTTCTCGTCTTCACGTTTGTTTGCCGAAATGCCATGCCGTCTGTTCTGTGTGCTTTGTACTTATCGATTCATCAAACTAGTGTTCTTCAAGAAGCTGATTTACATTTGATGACCAAACTCAGTAACAAAATTCAGTTTTGTGCAGAAATGAACAAAAATGTCATTTAACGTCAACAACAAAAATATTATTATTTTTTATATATTTGAGGAGCTTATGCTCACCAAGGCTGCATTTATTTGATCAAAAATACAGTAAAATCTGTAAAATCGTGAAATATTATTACAATTTAAAACAGCTGTTTTCTATGTGAATATCTGTTAAACTGTAATTTATTCCTGTGGTCAAAGCTGTATTTTCAGCATCATTACTCCAGTCTTCAGCATCACATGATCTTCAGAAATCATTCTAATATGCTGATTTGCTGCTCAAGAAACATTTCTGATTATTATCAATGTTGAACACAGTTGTGCTGCACAATATTTTTGAGAAAACCGTGATACATTTTATTTTTCAGGTTTATTTGATGAATTGAACGTTCAAAAGAGCAGCATTCATTTGAAATATCAATATTTTGTAACATTATAAATGTCTTGACTGACACTTTTGATCAGTTTACTGTATCCCTGCTGGATAAAAGTATTCATTTCCTTCAAAAAAAAAATCATACCCCAAATTTGTTTACATGACTGTATGATTAGTTGCATGTTATTATTAACATTCAGTGCTGTTTTTTCCTGACCCATCAGAACAGACCCGAGACTCATTTTTGCGTCTCGATCCGTCATCAGTATGCAGTGAGAAACGCTAGTCACGACTCCGTCTGTCACGAGAAGCGTTTAGAGTTGAAGACGTGAGCGCCTGTGTTTTTTCCTCTCGTGAGAGCGAGAGCTTGTCGCTCCTGACGCTGGAGGATTTGCACCTTGACTCTTGATGTATTTCACAGGCCACTTTAGAGCAAATGAGATGCGTCTCCTCAGCAGGA
>NW_015540835.1:206677-210936 GCF_001515605.1 Sinocyclocheilus anshuiensis | reverse complement strand
ATGCTGATTTGCTGCTCAAGAAACATTTCTGATTATTATCAATGTTGAACACAGTTGTGCTGCACAATATTTTTGAGAAAACCGTGATACATTTTATTTTTCAGGTTTATTTGATGAATTGAACGTTCAAAAGAGCAGCATTCATTTGAAATATCAATATTTTGTAACATTATAAATGTCTTGACTGACACTTTTGATCAATTTACTGCATCCCTGCTGGATAAAAGTATTAATTTCCTTAAGATCTTCAGAAATCATTCTAATATGCTGATTTGCTGCTCAAGAAACATTTCTGATTATTATCAATGTTGAACACAGTTGTGCTGCACAATATTTTTGAGAAAACCGTGATACATTTTATTTTTCAGGTTTATTTGATGAATTGAAAGTTCAAAAGAGCAGCATTCATTTGAAATATCAATATTTTGTAACATTATAAATGTCTTGACTGACACTTTTGATCAGTTTACTGTATCCCTGCTGGATAAAAGTATTCATTTCCTTCAAAAAAAAAATCATACCCCAAATTTGTTTACATGACTGTATGATTAGTTGCATGTTATTATTAACATTCAGTGCTGTTTTTTCCTGACCCATCAGAACAGACCCGAGACTCATTTTTGCGTCTCGATCCGTCATCAGTATGCAGTGAGAAACGCTAGTCACGACTCCGTCTGTCACGAGAAGCGTTTAGAGTTGAAGACGTGAGCGCCTGTGTTTTTTCCTCTCGTGAGAGCGAGAGCTTGTCGCTCCTGACGCTGGAGGATTTGCACCTTGACTCTTGATGTATTTCACAGGCCACTTTAGAGCAAATGAGATGCGCCTCCTCAGCAGGAAACAGAGAAATTTGTTGGGCTTAACGCTGCACTCCAGCAGACGGCTGATCCCTTCAAACACACTGAGAGCACTACTCAGCTCCCAATTACTCTGAACCCAGAACTCCAAATTGCACACATCTCTGACAGATTTAAGGACAAAATGAGCGCTCCTCCCTGCAAAATAATTCACTTGTTGCCTCCGTTTGCCTCTTTAAATAGCCAGCAGGACCTTAGCTGGAAAATACCCTGATTATGAAAGCCTGAGGTGCTGTGCTGGTTTTAGCTGGTTTAAGCTGGTCTGACTGGTCTCTCAAATTGGAGACCGCTGGTTTTGGTGGTTGTTCAGATGTGTCTTAGCTTAAACAGCTGACAGGTAGATTGTGTATTTTTCATAATTAATAATATAAATATTTTATCTTTTTAATTTTGATATACATTTAATCTATTTTTTTTTTTATAACTTGATGTTTTTTTTAATAACTTTATTATTTTTTGTTACATTTATTTATTATGTTATCTATTTATATATTAACATTCATTATACATTTTATTTACATAATTCCTTCATAAATATAAATATAACTCATTTAATGTTCAATCTTAAATATTTTATTCTATTTTTTATATAATTTTGTAATAATTTCATATTTATTATAGTTTTTTTTACATGTATTATTTTATGTATTTATATATTTGACATACATTTTAAGATTTACAGATTTTAACACATTAATTTCAACACTACCTAAAAGTTGCTTTAGGATGTGTTCATATTTTGTATTCATTTTATTTTTTAATATAATTAATGATTTAACATTTATATAACATTTGTTTATTTATATTTAATAATATAACATTACATATAACAATTAATATAACATTTGATTATTTATATTTATTGTATATATTTCTAGATTTAATATACATTTTAAAATGTAAATATAATTTATTTTAATAGAATTTTATAAGTATTTTAAATTATATAAATATAATTTAATTATGTAATTTAATATATTTAATGTATGTTGTATAATTATAATTTATTTTTAATTAAATTTGTAATAATTTTTTATGTATATAATATTTGTTTTATATTTAATTATTTTACATTTTATTATGTTAATGATAATGAAAAAAATAATGTATTATTTCACTGATTTAAAAAAATGACACTGGAACTTAATATTATTTTATATTTTATATATATGTCCAGTACATGTGCACAATAATGCATTTAATGTAAACATAAAAAACATGTCAGCCTAATTATACATGGCAACTATTCAGCTGGTCATAGACCAGCCTAACCAGCCGGTCTTAGTAGTGAGATCAGTGTTTTAGTTCAGCAGGTCAGTGCTGTATTGATTTCCTTTAATACAGTGACGTGATGGAGAGGAGCGCTGCTCGCTGACCCGTGGCCGTGTCGAGTCGCTCCGAACACCACAGGCTCTCAGTATTTAACAGTATAACTCATACTTAACAGTATTAAGCTGAACGAGAGTTATAGACTGCTCTCTTTATCTTTATGCTTCTTTATGATCCAGTGGGAAACATAAAAGATGCAGGAGCGCATTAGTGCATCAGGTCAAATCACAAAAGGTCACGTAACGCTGTTGTTCTCCTCATGCAAGGCTTTCTCTGGGAACTCGAACGCTGACAGTGTGGTGATGTACAAACTCCAGCAGCCCGTCATCGCTCAGTACGTCCGGATACTGCCGCTCCACTGGAACCCCAACGGCAGGATCGGCCTGAGACTCGAGGCCTACGGCTGCCAATACAGTACGTCTTTAACAATCTTTCATATTATGAAGTGTTTATTTATTAAAATATGATTTAAAATCTTTCATATCACAAATTTTGTTATTTTTTTATTTTTTTATTTAAGGATGATTCCAAATCTTTTGTTATGAAATTAAGTTATTTATTCATTCATTCATTCAATTATGTATTAAAATTTTGTTTTTTTATTTGAACATTCATTTCATATTATAAAATGTAGGCATTTATTTAAATGTAATTTAAAATATTTTATGTTATGAAATTAGTTTCTTGTTCATTCATTTAGAGTAAATATGAATAAAATGTTATAAATGTTTTTTATATATATGTATTTATTTAAATATGATTTAAAATCCTTCATGTTGTTTATTTAAATATGAAATGTATTTAAATTATGAAATTATTATCATGTTCATTATTCAGTTATTCATTCATCCATTTAAATATGAATACATTTGCATTTATTTAAATTGAATAAAAAATAATTTGTGTATTTAAACAACTAAATATATTTATTTGTTTAAATATGATTTAATCTTTTACGTTATAAAGTCAAATTAATGTAATTGGTATTATTCATTTATTTATTTAAATTTGATTTAAAAACTTTCATGTTATGAATTTTATTTAATATTGTTTAAAATATTTTGTTATGATAGACATTTTATAGTATTATTATTATTATTATTATTATTCATTAATTAAATATAAGTTAAAATCATTAAAATTATTAATTTTTTTTTATTTAAATATGATTTTTAATCTTTCATGTTGTGAACTGTCCAAATGTTTCGTTTTGACTTCCTGAAGAGTGAAACACTGTGACACTTCCAAAACATTGATCAAAACTTTCAAAACTATGTGTAAATGGAACCAATGTAGTGAGTTTAGGTGCGAGACTGTGTGTTTATGCAGCCAGTGGAAGACCTGTTTGGTAAGAGTCATTATTTTTGGATTTCAATTTGATGCAGTTTACCTTTAAATATAATTTATTTTAGTTTGCTGATGACAACCTTAATGAAACTCCAGATCAGTCTGTGCTTTATAATATGACAATTTAACGCCACATATCACCAAGCAGGGCCGGCCCTAGCAAGAAGACTTGGAATATAGTGTGTATATGTCATATGCTACCTGGTCATGGCAAAAACGTACCTGGGGGCACTTTTTCGCGAGACGCGAAATACGTACCAATAAGTACATATCACTGCAGTTTCCAAAAGAAATGAACACTAGAGGCAGTAAAACTCTGACACCTTTTAAATTATTTTCACACAAAATATGATTTACAGAGTTTCGATTAATAAAGCGTAATTTTCGCACAATTACTTGGAGTATTATGTTGTGACGTCAAAACATTTTTAATATGCTGGGAGATTTGAAAACTGATGCTTTTGAATGTTAGCACGCACATATCCAGCTTCATATCAATGGTTTTTCATAAACGATAAGTTTGTTCGGTAGCTCACGGAGCACCCGGAGATGTACTTGAGAGGTGAGGAGCTCCGGTTCGAATCCCGTGTAACTACGGTTCGACAAAACAGTTCAAATCTGTATATAAGGAAGTTAAAATGGCACGGTTGCATCAAAAAAATAGTTTTTATATCAGTTTTGCAATTGTTAACGCTATTGGGTAGGTTTAGGGTTGGGTTTGGTGTAGGG
>NW_015540835.1:202286-205546 GCF_001515605.1 Sinocyclocheilus anshuiensis | reverse complement strand
GTTCGATTAATAAAGCGTAATTTTCGCACAATTACTTGGAGTATTATGTTGTGACGTCAAAACATTTTTAATATGCTGGGAGATTTGAAAACTGATGCTTTTGAATGTTAGCACGCACATATCCAGCATGGTTTTTCTGGTTTTTCATAAACGATAAGTTTGTTCGGTAGCTCACGGAGCACCCGGAGATGTACTTGGAGCTCCGGTCCAGGTTTGACGTATTGAACCCGTGTTTTAGCGCCACTCAGTGGACATTTCTCTTTGAAACTGCGGCGAAACGTGCAGTAAGGTACGTAAAAACGGTGTTGCAGAAAAGTACCCAGATGTACGTATTTTTATGAGACTGGGTTGGTTATTTTAGTATCATTCATGTGCTATTATAGTTTTTGTTAATATATTGAATGATTTTTATATTTTCTGCTGTCATTTTCATTTTAAAGTTTTAATAATTTTATTGTTTGTTTTTGTTGTTTTTATTAGTTTTGTTGATTTTCTGTATAGTTATTACGTTTTATTTCAGTTTTAGTGTTAGTTGTTTTAGAACATCAAGATAAACTAAATGAAAATGGGAAATGTTGCCTTGTCAACTAGCTAAAATAAAACAGTATAAGTATTTTATTTCAGTTAACGTTTATTTTATTTCAAGTAACATTTTTTAATATATTTTTTTATTTGAGTTAACTATAATAACCCTGTTGTAAAAAATGTCCAAACTGTCTTAATCATCTACTCAGTGTTTATCTTTCAATACATAAATATGAATATATATTTACTTATTAAGCTCTTTTAACAATTATGCAAAACTTTTAAAAATGTAAAAGCTTAACCATTGCTTTCAGAAAAATGTATGAAAGTTTTGTGAGATTAATGCTTTAATAAAGCAAGAACACCTGGATTATGAAAATTAAAGAGAATAATTTATTATTATTATTATCAATAATAATACAGAATAATCTATTTTGGGCTTTAAAATGCAAAAATGTATAAGTGTAAACAAATGTTTGAATAAAGATATGGTATATTTAAATATTTGTGTTATTTGATAAACACCAAAGTGATTAAAAAATCTGAATGGCTGTTTGAAAACATGTAAATACTGTTTGACTTCCTTTGACCTCCAAAGGACAAACAAGCAGGTGTCAGAAGTTGTGCTTGCGCAGCGCTGCTTTGAGTACAGGGGTAACCATGGTAACGGGTAGAGTGGTAACCATGGTAACGGTGTATTTCTGCTGTTCCTAAAGCGCCACCTGCTGTCAGAGTGAACTATTTTCAGAGTGAAACATTTTTATTCAGCACATCTGCTGCTTTATTCACATAAATGAGAAAATCCGACCGAACTTTTACACAGCAAAAGCTCAGCGCAGTGTTGTAAAACTTAACCGGTCGATGGAAAATATATTTTCAAAATCCATCATGTACCCTTATCTTGCTCACTTTCTTTTCTCTTTTCCCACTTCTCTGTAGTCTGCACCAATTTTATAGTGCCGCCTCTTCATTTTCAAACATTAACACACACGACTGAAATTTTTATAAAAGTTATTATTATCGAGCATTACCGTCTGAACTCTGACATGGGGCCCTATGCAACCGCTTATATCGCTTATTAGGTCAGGCCGGCTCTGTCACCAAGCGACACGCGTTACTCAGACGAGTGTGTTTGAGTCTCTGGCCTGATGTATGACTGGTCTCTCAGAGGTCCTGTGTGGCAGTTTTGTCCTGTGGCTCTGTTGAATGAGATGTGTTGTCTCTGGAGTCACACGGGGCAGAACCGCAGGGCAAAAGCTCTGGTCAACATACATAGAGTGTTTATTTGCCTCAAGTGCATTAAGAGCGTTTGGATTGTTTCCATGTTCATAAATATAGCAGACCATTAGGGATGATGTATAATTTATTGCTGGCATCTGCAGGTTCTGTCCAGTGTCAGGTGTTTGCATCATCTCTGTTGACCTCAGGTTAAAACTCTCTCTGCTCCGCTTACAGGGACAACAGACCTGCACAAACACGCTGTATACGCCACTAATTATAATGCACAGAGTTTAATAGTTAGCGTCAGGGGTTTGTTGACATGTCAGAGTGCGCAAACAAACAGATCAATGTTTTGAGAGCGTCACAGTGTTGCCGTCTTCAGGAAGTTAAACTACTGACTTACAGTGACGCTGAACAATAAACTGAGTATACATCACACACAGAATCTTTATTTATTCATTTTTTTTTTTAACATTCTCTATTGTGCATTATATATTTATCATACTTCATTATTTATTTATTATAATCCCTTATTTATTTATTTATTTATTTGTAGTTCATGATCTAAATATGTATTTATTTGTTTTAGTTCATTATTATTGTTTTCATTTTAGATCGTTATTATTTACTTACGTATTTTGTTACTTTATATTTTATTTAATTATTTTTTTAGTTCATTATTATTTATGTATAGTGCATTTATTTAATATAGTTCAGTATTTAATTTCCAATTTATTGATGATATTTCATTATTAAAATATTTATTTTAGTTCATTATGATCTGTGTATAATTGTTATTTATTTATTTATTTATTCATTTATCTATTTTAGTTCATTACTATTATCTATTATTGTTCATTATTAATTAAGTAATTAATTAATTAATTTTAGTTCAGTATTATTTATTTACGTTTAGTGGATTTGTTTATAATAGTTTATTATTTAATGATTTAAATTTATTTGATAATTCATTATTTAAATATTTATTTGTTAATTAGATATTTATTTTAATTTTAGTTCATTATTATCACTATTGTTTACTTATTTAGTGTATTTATGTTATGTATTTATGTAGTCCATTATTTATTTATTTTAATTTATTTATTTATTTAGTTCAATTAATTTATTTTGCTTTTTTATTACTTAATTATTATTGTCTCTTATTTATTTTACTTCATTATTATTCATTTAATTTGATTTATTTATATAATTTTTGGTTTAATTAATGTAGTGTATTATTTATGTATTTATTTTAGTTCATTTTTTATGTTATTCATTATTTGTTTGCTTGTTTGTATGTTTGTTGTAATGTCATTACAATGTATTTACTGAATGAAGTTCAAGCCTTGTTAACTAGAAATGAAATGTTTGTTTCTGGTGTGTTTTCAGAGTCTGATGTGGTCGGTTTTGATGGCAGCGCTCATTTGCTCTTCAGGCCGGATCCCAGCGCCAGTCCGGCAGACAGAGACGTGTTATCCATGAACTTCAAAACCCTGCTGAACTCTGGGATGCTG
>NW_015540835.1:201438-202268 GCF_001515605.1 Sinocyclocheilus anshuiensis | reverse complement strand
GCTGAACTCTGGGATGCTGTTTCACATGGAGGAACGCAGCGGACACACGCTCACTCTGGAGTTATTCAGAGGGAAACTCCTACTGCAGCTCAGAAAAGGTACTAATACACATCTCTCAGCTGCTGGAACTAACGATTATCTTCATTTATGTCGATTAATGTCATTTTTGAGCCTCTTTTATCTAAAGTCATTCGGTTTCAGGCAGACAGCATGAAAGTAGAGCGTTTAGGGCCACAAACTACATTTAAAAGACTTACAGTGCATGGTGGCGGTATGATAAAGCTGTCAGTTAAGTTAGTCAGTACATTGACATAAACAATGGTACTGAATTACTGTTTACCATATTCATATGCCTTCTTTTTTATAAGTGAATCGCACCCCTTTGGGAGCTATATTTAGGAAACATGGGCCTGGTTTCACAGACAGGGCTTAGACTGAGCCAGGATTAGGCCATAGTTCAATTAGGACATTTAAGTCAAGTCAAGTCACCTTTATTTATATAGCGCTTTCAACAATACAGATTGTGTCAAAGCAACTTTACAGTATTAAAGGGGTCCTATTATGCTTTTTCACTTTTTTAATTTTAGTCAGTGTGTAATGTGTATGTTTGGGCATTAAAAATATCTAGAAAGTTACAAATCTCAAAGTCCACTCCAAAGGGAGATATTTAGTTTTTTAAAAATCCCTTGTCAAGAACTACAACGAACGGCTCATTTGGACTACAGCGTTTGTTTTCCGGGTTTTGTGCTATCACAAAGAAGCCCATTAGAATATCATTAAAATAATTCCCGCCTACGGAAATTCGAATGGTTGGGGGGTGGGGAGGGGCG
>NW_015540835.1:196525-200983 GCF_001515605.1 Sinocyclocheilus anshuiensis | reverse complement strand
TGAATATTCCAAAGTGAAGTAAACTTCAACGGATTTCCCCTGCTCAGGGAGTAGGGAGCAATGGACACTGTGTAGGGACCATGTCAATCGGAACACAGTTCATGCACGGAGCTCACTTCTAACGAGATGATCTGAATCAGGTGTGTTAACAGAGAGAGACGTGCAAAACATGCAGAGCGGGTGTACGCGAGGACTGGAATTGAGAACCGCGGGTCTAGAACAATTCTTACAAATATAACACGACGTAGCTGGGCGCCGCGGACAGATGCCGAATGGCGCTGCCGGTGTGCCTACACTCATAGAAAATAATGTATTTGAATTTTAAAGACGTGGACTGACGCTGCGCTTCTCGTCCGGTGCGCGACTGCCTGAAACGCTGTTTTTTTTCACCTCCATACCCAAACGTCTTTGTTTGGGCTTCCGAAAGCGGATGATGTCAGGAAACAGTGGTTGCAATTTACTTTTTAACTCTGTTCCTGAACATTATAACCCCAATTTGCTAGCGCATTTTACGCATTTTACTGAGGACAGCTTCCACATCACCAGTGAGTAGTGCCGGATTCGCCCAAAGCAAGACGGAGCCCTGGGGAGAAAGGTATTTTAATCATGTAAATTATGTGAAAAATCATGTGTTTTTCGAACCACCAAGCATGAGAGCATGTTCTAGTACACCCCCAAAACAAAATCAAGACTTTGTAAAAGAGCATAATAGGACCCCTTTAAATAGGAAAACAGTGTGTCAATAATGCAAAATGACAATAGTAAACACTCAATTTTCAGTTAAAGGCAGTTTATCATTGAATGCAGTGATTTCAGAGATGAAGTCATTTTTATAAACATGCCTTAGGAAAAAATAAAACATTACTGCTGTGCAACTTGAGACAAAACAACGGCACTGACTTATTTTAAGATCAATCAGTGTAAGTTTCTTTCAGTTGAAACAGCTCAGACTTACATTTTAGTCTGGGACTAGGCTTAACTGACATCAAGGGCTGGATGGTGATAATTGTTTTTAAATAAAACTGAGATTATGTTTTTTTGGTGCAGTTGGAAATCAAACCACTATAAATTCTATTCTTGGCTGAGCATAATAAAGCAGTGGTGAAAAATCTGACTCAGAATTCAGATTTGACAAGCAAATCAATTCTGTGGTCAAATCCTGCTTTTTTAATTTGAGACTTTTAGCAAAGATGAAGCCCTTTCTTTATTTTAGAGACCTAGAGATAGTTATTCACGCTCTTATTTTTTCAGGTTTAGACTATTGTAATACTGTCTATATGGGAGTTGGTTCAAAATGCGGCTGCGAGATTGCTGACGTGATCATATTGCTCCTATCCTGTCTTCTCTCAAATGCTTGCCAGTTTGTTTCCAGATTGAATATAAACTTTTATTGTTTGCTTTTAAATCTCTGAATGGGTTGGCACCAAAATACCTGGAGACATTAGTGAACCAGCATCCCTCTGTTAGGCCCCTGAGATCCTCTGATCAGTTTCTTTTAGTGGTTCCCAGATCGTGCTTTTTCGGTTGCTGCCCCCAAACTTTGAAACTCTATGCCTCTATGTATCAAATCATCTCTAGTTTTAAATCTTTGTTAAAAGCTAATTTATTAACTATGGCTTTTAAGTCCCCATGCTATTAATTCATAGGCGTGTGTTTGTTTTATGTTTTCTTGTCTAGTGTTTGTTCTATGTTTTTTTCTGTGTAATGGTTGATTCCTTTGCCTATTCTTATTATTTTCTTTTCTTTTGATGTGCAGCACTTTGGGCAACCTCGGTTGTATTGAAATGTGCTTTATAAATAAAAATATAAATACAAAATACAAATACACAAAAGCTGTCAGGAACATGTCAGGGTCACATTTCACCTCAAAACCAAAATAAAGAACCAAGAAATAATATTTTACTTAAACTATAGCCTGTTTTAGGACCATTAATATGTTTTTGCATTATGACATTATTTTTAATTATAAAATATGCATATAAAAATGCATTGTTGTAATGAGAATTTTGGGGAAAATGTGCTTAATTGTCTTGAAAATAATGTCATAAAAGTGTTATAATGCAAAGTGTGTGTGTGTGTGTCAGGGTTTTCTCTCTCTCTCGCTCTCTCTCTTGTTACGACCCTATTGTTTTGTTGTGTTTTGTTCTGCTGGTTTGTGTGTGTCTGCCCAGGTTGCTGCTGATTGGTTCCTGCAGACTCATTGATGTCGTCCTCTGATTGGTCTTCTCCCCCTTAAAAGAGATGACAGCATTTCCTTCAAGGGGGGGTGTGGTGCTGGCGGTGGTGGCCATTTTGTGAACCATGCTGTTTGTTGGTGCAGTGCTTGTGCTGTTTTACCCCATTTGTATGCTTAGAGAGATTGTTTGGATATTCATTGTTTTGTGTAACGGTAATCTGGCTTACCCGACCCTTGCCTGTTGTACGATTTTGATTCTGGATTCTCCCTCTGAACTTGATGTTTCTTTGTAAATATTTATTGTGAATATTGTACATAGTTATTGGGAAAGTAAGGAGTCAGACGCCATCTTTTGTTTTTGTAACATTTGGATCTCTGTTTTTGGATTAGGTAGTTAGGTTAGAGAATTGTTTTTTGTTTGTTTCTTTATTTTGGATAGGTAATTTAGAGGGTTAAATATTTAGAATGTTTTGTTTATTATTTTGGCACCATCGGCTCCTGAAAGTGGACTCCTAAATAAAAATTCAAAAGTAGTTGATTGTTCACACTCGTTTTTTTTCCCATGTTGTGCTCTACCCCTAGACGGGGCGTAACATGGAAATTGGGGGCTCGTCCATTTCGTTCGTTCTGGTTGGAGGTAGTGAGGCGTTTATTTATTCTGTTGTGGTTTCTCTTTGACTGGGATTTTTCTTCTACTCGAATACTTGGAGTGATCATTTGAAAACTCTAGAAGAAGTGTTTACCAGATTTCGAGATGCTAATCTAACACTTAATCTAGCAAAATGTGAGTTTTGTCATGCAACCACCACTTACTTAGGCAAAGAAGTTGGTCATGGTACTGTTCGCCCTGTGGAAGCCAAGGTACAAGCCATTGTTGATTTTCCTGTGCCTAAATCAAAAAGAGATCTTAAACGATTTCTTGGGATGGCCGGTTACTACCGGAGTTTCTGTAAGAATTTCTCTGTTGTTGTGAAACCCCTCACAGATATCCTTCGCAAAGATGTCAATTTCAAGTGGAATGATAACTGTCAGTGTGCAGTTGTTTCTTTGAAGAGTCTGTTATGTAGTTCTCCTGTTCTAGCTGCTCCTGACTTCAGTCGACCCTTCAAACTTGAAGTGGATGCCAGTGGAAATGACAAATGATTCATAACAAAAGTAATTAAAATTCAAGTAAAATTAAAAATTTCAGTATATGTATATATATACACGCACACACATAGATGAAATATGACTTAGACATGTTATTGCAAGGTACTTGAAGAACTCGTTTGAAAGTATGAAAGTAAGAAAAACATGAAACTACCATGATACATGTCCACAAAACATGACAATCCCATGGTACTGTTCAGTAGTTTATTATTAGTTGAGATCTCCAGCAGATTAACAGGTGATGTAGGAAACTCTTCAGGTGTGGGTGAGAGACGCAGTCAGTCGTGAGCGGCCCGTATGGCACAGATTCCCAGAATGCCATCTGTTATCTCAGCATCAGAGTCTCTCTGTCCTCATGACCGCTGCTGGAGTTACAACTGTGATCAAATGTAACGGCATAATGTGCTTTCTGGAGAAATGTCATTTCCAAGTGTGTTTCCTGTGCTTTCACATCATTGCAGTTGAGTAGTGTTCAAACATTTGAGTAGTGCAACAAAATATACTACAAAATATACTGATCAGTGAATCCAATCAAATATAAACCTATATATATATAAAGAAAGAGTAACATCTTCAAAATATGATAATAAAGTTTACTTAAACATCTTAAATGATGAAATAGATTGAATATCTGCAGGTAAATTATTCTAGTCTGGGGCTTTAAACATAAAAGCTCTTTTAACAATTTGTTTTGTTTTGTTTTTGACATGAGGAACAAAAAAATGTATTTAAGCACTAATTTGTTATCCAAAAGCCAATGTTGTAAAATATTAAAATAATAATGAAGAGAAAACTGAATTTGTAAAATATGAGAATTAGATACATATACATATACATTACAATTATTGAAAATTAACTGTAAATTATTAACATAAATAGAAAAAACAAGTGGTCCTAATATTGAACCTTGGGGCACACCTCTGTTGAACCAAAAAATCTGATTTATTCCCTTACATTGTTTTCTGTTATGTATGAATTAAACCACATAATTGCATTTTCAGAAAGACCAATAGCATGGAGTTTATCTAAAAGTAAGTATCGATCAAGTAAAAAAGTCGCATTTGAATCGTCAGTGGCAAATTCTTTAAATATAAAAAACTTACTTACAGTCTGTGAGTCAGAACAGCCGGCAT
>NW_015540835.1:194292-196131 GCF_001515605.1 Sinocyclocheilus anshuiensis | reverse complement strand
TTTATTAGTTCAGTTTTTTTATATAAGTTTTTTTATATCCATAGTTTATTAATTTTATTTCAGTGTTAGTTTTTATTATTTAGTGTGTGTGTGTATATATATATATATATATATTCCACTAATTACTAATTATAATTTTTTTCCACTAATTAACAAAACATAAAAATAAAACCAGTCAAATATTGCTACTTAAAATGAAATGAACATTAACATAAAAAAATATATATATATATATAATCTATTCTAATCTATTAATCTATTGATAAATAATCTCTGTGGTAAGAGTGGTCATTTAATTTTTGGTTTGCCTTCCTTTTTATTCATATATTTTATATATTTTTATTTGTATACATGTTTTGTTATAGGCCTTTTTACCATTTAGCAGATACCATTATAGTTTAATTTATATTTTGAAATGGCTTTTTAAAAAAGTTTTAGTAATTTTGTTTTGTTTTGTCATTTTTACTAGTTTTTGTTTTTTTGTTTTTGCTTTATATCTGTAATTTTATTTCAGTGTTAAGTTTTTGTATATATACACAGACCATGAAAGGAACATGAAATCAAAATGTCCTTTAATTCATGCTCTTGCTGCTCTAATTGTGCTGATCTCAAACTCTGCTCAGATTTGCATCAGAGAAATAACGTCTGCAGCAACCCTCAAAACAAACAAACTGTTCATGTTTACAATCGTAGAATAATAAAGCATCAGTCAATGCGGTCAGAACAATGTATATTCAAATCCAAACAGACTAGAAAAGTTTGGGGCAGAACATGAAGCACAATATAAACAGACAGCTTGATGAATGCAAACGACCAGCAGAATAAAATAGTTTGGGATGTAGGCATTAATCTTCATGTCGCAGCTTGTTTGCAGATGTATTTTTCGGCACAGACAGAAGCCAGTGTTTGCCAGAGACTAACATCTGTCTCTGCGTCACAACAACAACAACATCGGCACACAAAAAGCTGCTGGGCTCGTCTGATGATTAGACCTGTGGCGCTGTTTGTCTTCCGAACCATTGCATCTCACTACATTCATGCTGGATTTATTCAGGCTTTAGATGGGGATGACGTGAATATTTCAACCACAATAGCGACAGAACGAATCCACTGCTGTATGTTTCTCAAACAAACCTCAATGTCCTTCAAATAAATGATACTGCAAACTTCAGCTACTCCAGACTTGATATCAAATTCAACTTGCAGACAAAAAGCATGAGATCTGATGAAAACAGCACATCCTCCAGTGCTGCAGTCTTTCCAAATGCCACAGTCAAATGTAAATGGCAAATCGAACACGTACGTTTAATTGTCAAACTCACACAGACACGCGGCATGAGATTTACAACCACGGACTGAGACGAGATGAGAAAATACAGGAAAGAACTATCCGTTTCACACAGACAGTAATGAGATTAAATGAAGTTTCCTGCAGCTTCTCCTGAGAAAAGAAAAGATGAAACCAAAGAAAAATTGAACTAAAGTCTAAATATTGATCCTAAAGGTGCCAGAGTAACACAATATTTACTAAAAACTTACTTAATAAAAGATTGTTAACTAAAAACTTTTTTTTTTTTTAAATAAAATAAACTTCAACTGAAATAAAATCCTTAAATCGATTCATCCAAAAACGTGGCTTCATGCGCACATTAGTTCTGTGGCTTTGATTGGAACTATTTTGTTTGTGAAATATTAACTTCTTGTGTATTTAACTGTTGTATAAAATCAATATCACATTTGCAATCTTGCAAAAAATAATATACTTAATTATTTGTGTGTGTGTGTGTGTGTGTGTGTGTGTGTGTGTGTGTGTGTGTGTGTGTGTGTGTGTGTGTGTGT
>NW_015540835.1:187162-192902 GCF_001515605.1 Sinocyclocheilus anshuiensis | reverse complement strand
CAACTGTTTGACTTACTTTCTTCTGTAAAAACACAAAAGATATTTTGAAGGTTTTTTGAAAGTTAATGAGAACCAATGCTGTTTTGGATTCCGTTGACTTTCATTAGTGTTATTTTACTATTATTTATTATAGTATTTGTTAACATTTTTATTTTTATTTTTTTCTGTTTGTTTTAGTCATTTTGTTATGTGCTTGTGTCATTTTTATTTAAAATGTTTATATTAAGCTTTAATTTATTAGGTTTTTAATTTCGTTAGTTACCAAGTTTTTTTGTCTGATTTGTCTGAGAATTTTATTTTATTTTTAATTTTATTTATAATAATTAGCTCAATTTTTTTCATATATGTGACTAATTATTCAAATTATTTATAATAATTAGTAATTCAATTTTTTACATTTTGTCTGAGAATTTTATTTTATTTTTAATTTTATTTATAATAATTAGCTCAATTTTTTTTGTCACGCTCATATATGTGTGTGTGTGTGTGTGTGTGTATGTATAATTAAAATAAGTAGTATATAATTGAAATAAAGCTGAAATAAAATATAAATATTAGGGGGAAATCGTAAAAACTTTAAACCAGTAAAACTGAAGTAAAAAATAAAGCTAGAAAAAAAATCTAATAAAAATTCAGCAAAACAGACAATATTGACAATAATGTGTCTAAAATTTAACACACTATTAACTTCTTGTTTATTGAACTGTTGTATAAAATTGTATTAAAATGTATTGGGAAAAACAGCACTTGCTTGTGTGAGATTGCTAAACTATATCAATATTATATAAATATAAGATAAAAACCCATACAGCGTCTTTTTTTTTTTTTTTTTTGCCTCATATCTTGAATTATAGGTGCATATAACTGCATTCTAATAGACTGCATCACACAGTGAGTCATCCTGCATCGTGTTCATCAGCCACTCCGTGCAATTTAAGATGAACCTAATACCTAATACTATTAATGCATTTATTTTATGTTTATGGCACGCAACATGTCTATCAATTATTCATCAGTTACGAGCGCTGGTCAGTTACCATCAGAATATAAACAGGCTCTGCTTTGTTTTTATGCACGAATTTAGTGGTCCACTGCTTAATATTTTATGATCTTTGTTCTTCTCAGAAAGCATGAAGATCAGCAGAATAAAACCAGCCCAGCCTTGATCTCTCGCATTCACTCGTATGACAGTCATACTCATGTGTTTGAAGTGCGGCTCTGATTAACGAAAAATCATATACAACACTGTCAATCTGTCATCATCTGACAATGAAAAAGCCAGAAATGCCTGTCCTCTTCTGTTAGCTTTGTAAAAGTGTCCCGGAATTTTTGATTGGACATCGGGTTTCAAAAATATGAGACTAAAACATGAGTTAACATGAAACTAGTGTGAAACAATCACTTAATACACATTTTGTACACACCTAGTATAAAATTATAGAATTAGATAAATATTTTATATTTACTTTTTATATAATTTCCCCCCATATATACATCTAATTAAGTAATGATTATGTATTATTATTATGTAATTATTATTAATACTAATAGTACATAATCTGTGTGTATAATATAATTTTTATTATATTATTATAATATAATTATTTCATTTTTAGATAGATAGATAGATAGATAGATAGATAGATGGATAGATGGCCAGATGTGAATAAATGTTATTCATCATTTTTTACTTTTTGTTGTTGTTTTTTATTTTTTATGTATGTCACATAAGTAGGGACCCAACAGAGTTCCAAAGTTGCAAACTATTTTCCTTAAATGTATTCATATAATCATGATCCGGCATCCTACAGATCCGTCTTAGCGCTGTAAACAAACCCTGCTGTCTGTCTGACTGCTGTCACCTGAAACTCATCCTGATTATGCAGAGGAAACATTTCACTTGCCTTTTCTCCCAAATATATGTCAGCAGTTAAAGTAACCATAGAGACACCCAGCAGAAGTGTGTGATGATTTGGCTGTCCGCGTGTCAGTGTGAATTAAAGCAGGTCTAAACATGGCCCACGCCACAGTTGATCGCACAGATCTGGAGCTAGTTTAAGCAGGTGATAAGTAAGTCTGTGAGGCTGTGAAAAGTGTTGCCGTTTTACACCAAACAGTCGTCGCACGTTCTGAGAGTTTAGCAGATCGTCTCGTTGATGTTAATTGAACTCAGGTTTGTTGCAGCAGTGTTGTGTTTGATATTCATTTATGACAATCAGTATGATGTGTTATTTTAATATTACTTTAACTATATTGTAGTATTTATTCAGATTTTGAATTAGCTTTATTTTAATTTTAGTTTAAGTTTTAGTAATTGTGCTTTTTAATTTTGTCATTTGTATTATAGATAATACCGCTCGATCTTGCAGGTTTGCATTGCACAACATCAGAAAGGACTAAATGTAAATGTAAAATGTAAATGTATTATTTATTTAATTATAAATATTAAATTAAATATTTAATTAAAAACTATATTATTTTGTAAATTCCTGTTTAGTTGAATTTTTTTTGTTGTAATTTTAGTACTTTAACTTAGGTTTTTTTATTTTTTATTTAGTTTTGTTATTCAATTTATTCAATAATTTATTTTAATTATTAAATAAATGTATATTTATTTAATGTATTTATTATTTTTATTTATATTGTATAATATATATAAATATTAGATCTGAAGTTGAAGTACTGAAATGTCTAACTCTTGTTTTAAATTTTAGTTATTATACATTTTATTTTATTTCAGTTGCCAATGCCACATTTATTTTTGATTTCATTTATTTATTTATTTTTAATATTTCACTTCAGTTCAAGTAATTTACAATAATAACATTAACATTAACACAAAGAATCACAATTTGCAAGAGATGCATTTCATCTTTTGATTACAGTCTCTAGTCTGTTTCTTAAATTATACATTGTTTTATGGAAAAGTGTGTAATTATTTGCTTGTTTATTATTAGTAGCCAGATAAAACATCTCAAGTTTATCTCTCTTTGTCACTCTATTAAATTGGCTGTGTTCGTAAATGAATACTTACATGCTGCTTACTGCACACTGGACAGTATATGCTATATAACCTATGTTTATGTGAAATTATGTGCAGTAAATGTTTCAAACAGCTACATTGTTATTTCATGACCTGCATGTTAAAATCTAAGAAATACTGCTGATCATTGCATATTTTCTAATGTCAGTTTCTGTCGAAATACATTTTAAAGTAACCAAACTTGTAGCTTTATCAAGCCGTCCTAACCAGCATTTGATCTGTGTTTCAGGGGGTTCGTCGGCTGATTTGCACCCTCTGGTGTCTCTGGGCAGTTTGCTGGACGATCAGCACTGGCATCACGTCAGCGTGGAGCGGGTTCGAGGACTGGTGAACTTCACCGTGGACAAAAACACACAGCAGTTCCAGCTGCCCGAGTCCTGGAGTCACTCTGAGATTAACGAGGTGAGCCACTAACCACCTCCAGCTCAATTAGTCCAGTAAAGCATTTCAAACCACTCACACAAAACACCTGAATTATACAAACAACATAAATCAACTGGAATGAAAACGTCTTTTTGGAATTAGATCTCACTATATTTCTGAGCATTTCACTTTGTTTTGACACACTGTTCATTTATTTATATCAACACTTACATCTTATATTACAGTAAACTATCAAAGTCTCACAATACAAGGCCAGTTTCTTTATATAGCACATTTCATGCATAATAGTAATTCATAGTGCTTTACATAAAAATGATTGCAAAAATAATAGTCATAAATAAAAGAAATAATAATATTAATAAAAAGTAATAAATTATATTCATGAACTGTATATGTGTGGAAACAGTTACAGTAAATAGTAGTCATAAAAGGTATATAAAAGTTGAAAATAGCATTAATAGTAAATATAAATTATTAAATAATTTATTACGACAGTCTGTCAATGGAGTTTAGCTTCTATTAATTTCATAACACTCCATTAATACGTGTGATTTCTGACATGAATCTGTCGTTCTTTCACAAGATCAGTTTCGGCGGAGCGTCAGCAGCTGGACTCCAGAAATCCCACTCCAGAAGAAACTTCAACGGCTGCTTGGAAAACGTGCTTTACAACGACATCAGTGTGATCGAGCGAGCCGAAGAGCTGCAGGTCTCCATCAGAGTTAGTGTGTGAACACAGTCACGTCTGCAGCTGCTTTATTTGGCCTGCTAGCAATTGTCAGATGTTGGCTGCTTAATTTTTCCATAATGAGAGCTTTGTGTTTCCGTTACCCTTACTATGTTCTCCTCCATTATACAGGGTTTTTTCTTTTTTTACAACCATTGTCTTGGGAATTTGGGGGTTAAACCAGTTACCAGCCCTTTAATTCATTGTCGTAATGGCCGTGACATTGGTTTCAAGATAATAGCCAGGAAGGCAAATGCATAATTTATGAAGCAGACATCATGACTGTGGTGCTTCACTATTGCAAATGAGAAATGCTCTTGGTTTTACTCAGTATTTTTTGTCTCTCGTAGGGGAACGTCAGCTTTACATGCACCGAATCCATAGACGTGCCGGTGACCTTCGCCAGTCCTGGAAGTTTCCTCGCTTTGCCGTGGGTCTCCGGTGGAGAAAGCGCCTCGGTCGCTCTGCAGTTCAGGACCTGGAACAGAGCGGGCCTGCTGATGACCTTTGACCTGCAGCATAACGCGGGAACGCTGTGGCTCTATCTGAGCGAGGCCAGAGCGCGACTGCAGATCCATAAGACCGGCCGGATTATGACAGACATCACCGCAGGTTCGGCTCATGCATTATGGGATATAATATGTTTGGAATGAAATAATAGCACGTATATACCATAGTTTCAGTTTATTTGACAGTAAAAGCAAAATCCATCTCTCTTGTGTGTCAAGAGTAAAGCAAAGTCAACATCAATGGCACCTGCTGCTGTGAGAAATGCAATATGTATGAAAATCTCTATGTATGAACATTTACATCACAAAGGAACTTTCTGGCTAAAACTAGTTTTAAACCAAATGAATGCAGAATAATTAATTACTTGAACTAAATTTTAGGTACCATGCTTAATATGAAGTATTATGTGAAACAGTATGCGGTATGCAAACATAAACATTGCAGTATCTTGATATATTGTTCAGAATTATATTCATCTTAGAAATAAATGCTTATTTTGCATTTTTAATATATTTAAAAAAAATAGCATATATAATCTATATAATAATATATATATTTATATGTAGTCTAGTTTTTAGTTTTAATTTATTTAGTTGTAGTTATTTTAGTACTTCAACGTCAACAAAATGAAAATGAGAAATTTTGCCTTGGTGACTAGCTGAAATAAAATGTGTTTTATTTATTTTTTAGTTAATATTTATTTTAATATTTATCATTTTTCAGTTAGCGTTATTATCATTAACTAAAGCTAAAACATTAAAAAAGAAAAAAACATTTTTGTTACTTAAAATAAAATAAATGTTAACTGAAATTAGCTCTAATTTTTTTTTTATCTGCTCCGCTAGTTGCCATGGAAACATTTTTAATTTTCATTTCATTTAACTTTAAATACTTAAATAACTTTAACTAAAATTAAAACTGTATATTTTAGTGTTGATAAACTATTATAGTTGTTTATATTTTGAATTGAATTTATTTTCATATTTTCTTTTTTCATGTTAATTTTAGTTATTTAAAAAAAAGTTTTTGTCATTTTTATTTTGATTTTGTTATTAAATATGTAGTTTATATAGTAT
>NW_015540835.1:178746-186873 GCF_001515605.1 Sinocyclocheilus anshuiensis | reverse complement strand
ATATATATATATAGTTAAATATATTTTTCTTAATTACATATATTTTTCTAAATATATATATATACACACACACACACACACAAATGATTTTATAATTTTCCATGCTAATCGACAGTCTGTCAATGGAGTTTAGCTTCTATTAATTTCATAACACTCCATTAATACGTGTGATTTCTGACATGAATCTGTCGTTCTTTCACAAGATCAGTTTCGGTGGAACGTCAGCGGCTGGACTCCAGAAATCCCACTCCAAAAGAAACTTCCACGGCTGCTTGGAAAACGTGCTTTACAACGACATCAGTGTGATCGAGCGAGCCGAAGAGCTGCAGGTCTCCATCAGAGTTAGTGTGTGAACACAGTCACGTCTGCAGCTGCTTTATTTGGCCTGCTAGCAATTGTCAGATGTTGGCTGCTTAATTTTTCCATAATGAGAGCTTTGTGTTTCCGTTACCCTTACTATGTTCTCCTCCATTATACAGGGTTTTTTCTTTTTTTACAACCATTGTCTTGGGAATTTGGGGGTTAAACCAGTTACCAGCCCTTTAATTCATTGTCGTAATGGCCGTGACATTGGTTTCAAGATAATAGCCAGGAAGGCAAATGCATAATTTATGAAGCAGACATCATGACTGTGGTGCTTCACTATTGCAAATGAGAAATGCTCTTGGTTTTACTCAGTATTTTTTGTCTCTCGTAGGGGAACGTCAGCTTTACATGCACCGAATCCATAGACGTGCCGGTGACCTTCGCCAGTCCTGGAAGTTTCCTCGCTTTGCCGTGGGTCTCCGGTGGAGAAAGCGCCTCGGTCGCTCTGCAGTTCAGGACCTGGAACAGAGCGGGCCTGCTGATGACCTTTGACCTGCAGCATAACGCGGGAACGCTGTGGCTCTATCTGAGCGAGGCCAGAGCGCGACTGCAGATCCATAAGACCGGCCGGATTATGACAGACATCACCGCAGGTTCGGCTCATGCATTATGGGATATAATATGTTTGGAATGAAATAATAGCACGTATATACCATAGTTTCAGTTTATTTGACAGTAAAAGCAAAATCCATCTCTCTTGTGTGTCAAGAGTAAAGCAAAGTCAACATCAATGGCACCTGCTGCTGTGAGAAATGCAATATGTATGAAAATCTCTATGTATGAACATTTACATCACAAAGGAACTTTCTGGCTAAAACTAGTTTTAAACCAAATGAATGCAGAATAATTAATTACTTGAACTAAATTTTAGGTACCATGCTTAATATGAAGTATTATGTGAAACAGTATGCGGTATGCAAACATAAACATTGCAGTATCTTGATATATTGTTCAGAATTATATTCATCTTAGAAATAAATGCTTATTTTGCATTTTTAATATATTTAAAAAAAATAGCATATATAATCTATATAATAATATATATATTTATATGTAGTCTAGTTTTTAGTTTTAATTTATTTAGTTGTAGTTATTTTAGTACTTCAACGTCAACAAAATGAAAATGAGAAATTTTGCCTTGGTGACTAGCTGAAATAAAATGTGTTTTATTTATTTTTTAGTTAATATTTATTTTAATATTTATCATTTTTCAGTTAGCGTTATTATCATTAACTAAAGCTAAAACATTAAAAAAGAAAAAAACATTTTTGTTACTTAAAATAAAATAAATGTTAACTGAAATTAGCTCTAATTTTTTTTTTATCTGCTCCGCTAGTTGCCATGGAAACATTTTTAATTTTCATTTCATTTAACTTTAAATACTTAAATAACTTTAACTAAAATTAAAACTGTATATTTTAGTGTTGATAAACTATTATAGTTGTTTATATTTTGAATTGAATTTATTTTCATATTTTCTTTTTTCATGTTAATTTTAGTTATTTAAAAAAAAGTTTTTGTCATTTTTATTTTGATTTTGTCATTAAATATGTAGTTTATATAGTATATATAGTTTTTATTAACTTTTTAGTTGTAGTTTATTTAGTTTTAGTTATTTTTATTTAGTTATGTTGCCTTGACAACTAGCTGAAATAAAATAAGTTATTAGTTAATATTGATTTTATTTTAAGTAATGAAATGTTTTTTATGATGTTAGTTTTAACTTTATACATTTCATTGTGAAATGCATTAAACTCTGGTTGTATATATAACGCACCTTTGATAAATATAGTTAGCTGACTATATTTTGTGCATACTGCAAAATTAGCGTCAGTAGTATGCTAGTGTGTTAAAAATGCATATTTAATCCATTTGTGTGTGAAAATGTCTGAACTTTTGGCAATCCAATCCAATATTTCATCAAGACAGAGTTGCTGTCAAGTTCATTTGACACAACGCAAATAAAGTAAAGATCAAGCGCATTGCATTGTTGGATACAGTATTGAACAAAGTGTGCTGTAGTTGTGTACTGCACATTTTGGCAGATATCATCTGTTTATTTCATGCATACAGAAAATATACACACTGCATTTCTGAACTAACATGAGTAGTTTACGAGTATATCATTACATATATACTCTAAGTTTAAGGCAGAAATCTGTTCTTGCTGTTTATGTAAAAATGATCTCCCTAATGCCTGTTATTTTGCCTAATCCACATGCTGGCTGTTTCTCCACAGGTGCCAGTTTAAATGACGGTCAGTGGCACTCGCTGGAGCTGGCTGTGCGTCGAGGGCGTCTCGCAGTCACCCTGGACAGAACCGACAGCTCTACAGCGTCCACTTCCTTCCCTGTCGCGCCTGACAGCCAGCTATTCTTAGGCGGTAAGAGCAACCTTTAGCCATCCATCACCTCCTGCTAACACAAAGCAACACGTTAGGTCAGAGTAATTTCCCTCTACACGAGCCCAATCCTTCACGTTATTCAATCCATCCTTTCACTCAACAAACAGCTTCCGCTGAGAAAAGCACATTGGTTTAGCTTTCTAGCGGTTTGGGGCTGAAACTCTCTAAGGCTTAATTGCCTTCAGCTTAGTAACTGGAGAGAGAGAGAGTTACGCCGTCTATGAATGCACACCTGCAGTGGTTTTGCCTTGAGCCACAGTAAATAATGCATCATATCCTCATGCATGTGATGAGATCTGCCAATATGACAGTCATGTAGGACAGTTTGTGACATGTCATAACAGTATGTGAAACATTTGTAGGTAATTTCCAATGAGCAATTTGTACATTTTTGTTCAACGCAGTCCAGATCATTATTGCAGGTAGTATTATTAGCATTATTGTTATTGTTACTTGGGGGAAAAAACATTAATATAAACTAAAATATAACTAAATAATATAACTGAAATAAAACAAAATTAAATTAAAAATAAATAATAATAATGATAAGTATAACAAATTAAGCTTATTTTATTTCAGCTAAATAAAATGTAAAAAATTAATAAAAAACTATATTTTTTAGCTATATACAGGTGCATCTCAATAAATTAGAATGTCGTGGAAAGGGTGTCAATGATTGTCTTCTGGACAACTGTCAGATCAGCAGTCTTCCCCATGATTGTGTAGCCTAGTGAGCCAAACTGAGAGACCATTTTGAAGGCTCAGGAAACCTTTGCAGGTGTTTTGAGTTGATTAGCTGATTGGCATGTCACCATATTCTAATTTGTTGAGATAGTGAATTGGTGGGTTTTTGTTAAATGTGAGCCAAAATCATCACAATTAAAAGAACCAAAGACTTAAACTACTTCAGTCTGTGTGCACTGAATTTATTTAATACACGAGTTTCACAATTTGGGTTGAATTACTGAAATAAATGAACTTTTCCACGACATTCTAATTTATTGAGATGCACCTGTACATTTTATTTCCACTAGCTGCCATGGAAAAATGTATTATTTTTTGTTTAGTTTAACTTGAAAACTTTAACTAAAACTGTGTAAAGTCAATATTAACTGAAATTAAATAAACTATAACAATTAAGCTTATTTTGTTAAATAAATGCAAATTGCTAAGAACTATATAGACAAATATGTATATTAGGGCTGTCATCGTTAACGCGTTAACGCATGCGATTAATTTTACAACCCAATTAACGCAAAATTACTGAAGCACAATTTCTATTCTAACCCTTTAACCCAATTTTGCTTCTCTGCTTGCGATCAGATCATTTTAAGCCGCTAAACTCCGGGACAGTTTTCAGTCCAATGATCCAGTAAGCGCATGCATTCAAACAATCCGTCCAAAACAGTGCTAATATAAAAGAAACCAGGCTGATTACATCAGAGATTGCAAAGAGAACAGAGACTCGCGTTGCGTTTTAAGTGAATTATTCATTCCAGTGTGTTTGGCTTTAAAACACGAGCTCTGTCATATTCTGTGATTGTCTCTGAAGAGCGCGAGCCCTCACACGTCGCGTGCTTGTGTGAAGTACAGACTGAACGGATTGTCAACCAGTGTTGCCAAGACCGCGGTTTTCCCGAGGAATTGGGCTACTTTAACACTGTTGCCGTGGGATGTTTTTCATGTCCGCGGGTTAAAGCGACCCCAATAACGTTAGATATTTAGCAATTGGGTGGGTTTTGCTGTGAAAACCTGGCAACCCTGTTGTCAACACATCCCACCACTGTATGGCCAGATGAGACGCAAACTACGTTTTCTCGACTGGATAACCAGTCTCGCTAGTAAAGTTTTGATGGATGAAGACTGCAATCAAGGTAAAGACGATTGCGGTGGCGTTCAGGAGTCGTACAGTAAGCACGCGTGAGTCCGTTATAATAACGCGTGTATGAGTGCTCTTGACGCACTGATCGCACATTGTATTTATGCACAGGCACAGACGTTTCCGTACATTCACGTTGTTTCCACACACATTCACGATAATGTTTTGATTTGTCATGTTTATGTTGCTGTGTTTAGTTACACTGAATGGATCCATGTACTGTGGTAGATATATGCAGTCAGCAGGTGGTTGGTTTAGATTTTTTTGGCATCTCCATGTGGTCCTGTTCGGTATCGCAACTTGGCTTCTCTAAAATGTAAAAAAAAAGCTCTTAGCTGTTGCACTGTACACATACTTTACAATTCAGATTTTTTTTTCTTTCATATGTGCTTATATGGGTTCCTTATATCATTTGGTTCTTTGGTGTCCTTTTGGAGTTTCTAAGTGTCCTTTTTTGGAAAGATATCTAAATTTATCTTGGGGAAAAATATAGATATAGAAAATATAGATTTTTGAGAATCACCCTTCAATCTTTTGGTTTACTTTGCTGGATATAGCAAATGATGACAAAATAAACATTTGAAACAAGATAAATGGTCTATGCTTAATTTCATGAAGTGTGCGATTAATCGCGATTAATCACAGAAAAAGTATGTGATTAATTAGATGAAAAATTTTAATCGATTGTCAGCCCTAATATATATATATATATATATATATACACACACACACACACATACATATATATATATATATATATATATATATACAATATATATATATCAGGGGCATTTCCTCCGAGTAGGCAAGGGAGGCAGTGTCTCCTCAAAATATTAGATGAGAAAAAAAATTGTAGTGCAAAAATAAAACTGCCAGTATTACAAAATATAACATTAAAAAGTGGAATGGGGGAAATCACGTGAGAGGAGGCAATGCCTCCATTGCGATATGATTGGATATGACTGGTTATATTCGGCTGTGATTGGTTAATGCGATAAATCCCGCCTCTTGTCAAGTCAAGTCAAGTCACCTTTATTTATATAGTTAATAGGCTTAACTTACAATGTATGTATACAATGTATGTATGTATATATATATATATATATATATATTAGGGCTGTTAAATTTTGAATCTAATTCATTATACAATGTGGCGATTTAATTAATCTAATTAATCACATATGAATTGCACATTAAATTTGGCTGAGAAATTACCCACAAAAGATAATTTAAAGTCATTATTGTGTTGCATGAGAAAAGCATGAAATAGATATTACAAAGTATAATATTGATATTAAAATAACACTGCCATAGCTTAAACGTGTTATTTCGTGTGTATTTGTGAAAACACGTCCTGACCACTGACTGTTTTTGTGCTCAGGATGTCCGGACACAGAAGACAGCAGCTGCAGAAACCCGTTCAATGTTTTCCGAGGATGCATGCGTCTCATCCGGACGGGCGGCGCTTTAGTGGATCTCATCCGAGTGCAGCAGATGTTGTTTGGGAATTTTAGCAATCTACAGATGGACATGTGTGGGATCGTCGACAGGTAAGCAATTACACTTTTATGTGAACTCACAAAATCGTTCCGCTTTCCATTTTCTTCCTCGCTAAATATATGCGTTCAGCTTGATTACCTAAATACAGAGATTAATTAGCCAGAGAAATGGCGCTGAATACTTATTCGCTAAAAGACGCAGATGATGAGCCTCGGGGAGAAACTGCCCTCGTTTAAATATTTATTCATCTGATCAATCGCAATTAATCACTTTCTGCTTCGTTATAAATGCAACTTTTGTTCACAGTTTAGTTCTGATGGACATACGACTTGTAGAGCTTTTGCAGTGTGGGCTTTCTAGAGTTTCTGTTTATTTGTTTATTTAAATGTTTTTTGCATCACCGTTTGTGACATGAATGATATCTCAAATTGTGCAGCTTGTTAAGGAGAGTTGTTTTTAAATTATTTAATTTAATTTAAAATTATTTTTTAAATGTTATTTTAAATAAAAAAATAATTTCAAATAATTTTAAAATATTCTTATTTTTTATTCATTTTAAAGCAGAAGTGTGTAATTTCTGTGGCACTAACAATACTTAGGTTTGCACAATATATCTATATCATCAGCCAACATTATAGATTTTTTATTTTGAAATAGTATTACGCGTGTTAAATGCAAAAAATAGGTAAATGAGCATGAACAATTAAATATCCAGTTTCCAATATTGGATATTTAACTATGCATGCGCCTTTCTCATAGTTTTACACTTAAATCACATTTGTTATCATGAAAAGCTCATTGTGCAAAAGTTTATTTTTAAACCTTTAATAATTTATTAACACAGGTAAATGTAATTATTTTAACATGTAAACAAATGTTTATTTAACAAAACATCAATCTTTGTACATTATAATTTATGTGTTGCATTTAAAAAATTTAGTGTTTTTTAGGGATGCACCGAAATGAAAATTCTGGGCCGAAGCCGAAACCGAACAAACTGAAACACTGGGCCGAAGGCCGAAGGCTGAATACCGAATACCGAACACGGTTTTTCGAGTTTTTTTCCCCATGTATTTTTGCCAATTTGTTTTCACCATTGCATAAATTAAATAGCCAAAATCTGCTTTTTACTGTTTTGTCTCTGTTTCAGAGGAAAATCAATTACAAAACAGCAATTAAAAAATATTTAACACTGAACATTTTTAACATTCTAGCAGACACTATGCCAACAAAGCACAATTTAACTTAAAATTAATGAGTTAGTAAAATAATATTTTTTGGCCATCAGACCCCATTCTTGAATCAGGCATGTATTTTTACTGTACAATTAAAAGCAGCCTTCCAGAGAAGAGACTTCTTTTAAAACATTAGAAAATATTACAGGTCCTAATTTGAACACTATGTGTGAATGTTATTAACAGAGCTGTTGTACTGATTATTATCATTATTATTGTCTTACTTTTTATTTTATTTTACAGAACAACAGTAAAATTACAATACTAACATTTATGAATGTTTATAGAGTTCTTGCTTTTTCTCAACTTTTATTTTGGCGGAAACGCGCAGGAAGACCTTCTTTTTCTTGACAGCAGATTTATAAATGAGTCTCATTACGAATACGTCGCATGTATCGCATTCTCACGTGCCTTGTAAAAATTCATAAAAATGTGACTGAGCAACTGACAAGTAACACTGTTTCAGCGCAGATTTTCCTCGCGCTTTGGACTTTGAACGCTGGTTAACAAGCAGATAGCTCTGTCAGAATACATGCAATGCGTGCGTGTATTAGAAAACATAACGTTCTGCAGTTTATTTACTAATTGTTTAAGGCCATTTCGCCATTTCAATCATCATACAGTAACCAGCAACAATCACCCCTTCCTCTTCTCATCGAAGACATGCGCTGCAGTACTAAACAGTCTCTCGCTGTCGGTGCTTGTAATGATTTTTGCGTCTTTCTCGGACGGTTTTAAGTGCT
>NW_015540835.1:163702-178168 GCF_001515605.1 Sinocyclocheilus anshuiensis | reverse complement strand
TTTTTTACTGTACAATTAAAAGCAGCCTTGCTGAGAAGAGACTTCTTTTAAAACATTAGAAAATATTACAGGTCCTAATTTGAACACTATGTGTGAATGTTATTAACAGAGCTGTTGTACTGATTATTATCATTATTATTGTCTTACTTTTTATTTTATTTTACAGAACAACAGTAAAATTACAATAATGAATGTTTTGAATGTTTATAGAGTTCTTGCTTTTTCTCAACTTTTATTTTGGCGGAAACGCGCAGGAATTTCTTGACATCATGACAAATTTGGGAGGATGTTTGTTGCACATATCACATTGTCACGTGCCTTTAAAAAATGTATTAAAAAATGTACTGAGCAACTGACAAGTAACACTGTTTCAGCGCAGATTTTCCTCGCGCTTTGGACTTTGAACGCTGGTTAACAAGCAGATAGCTCTGTCAGAATACATGCAATGCGTGCGTGTATTAGAAAACATAACGTTCTGCAGTTTATTTACTAATTGTTTAAGGCCATTTCGCCATTTCAATCATCATACAGTAACCAGCAACAATCACCCCTTCCTCTTCTCATCGAAGACATGCGCTGCAGTACTAAACAGTCTCTCGCTGTCGGTGCTTGTAATGATTTTTGCGTTTTTCTCGGACAGTTGAAATGCTTCCACACTGCTGACATGTTTGTTGCATTATAAAGAGTGTGCGCCTCTCACTTTACGCTGGTTGCTATTTGATCACGTCACGTCATTGTTCGGTACAATTTATTCAGTCTTTTCGCTTATTCGGCCGAACACCGAAAGAGCATTTTTTGCTATTTTCAGCCGAATAATTTCAGTTGCCGAACATTCGGTGCATCCCTAGTGTTTTTTATTTTTATTATTAATCTTTTTTTTTTAAGTATAATGACTGAAGTTGCATTTTCTTTTAAAGCATATGGCAATTAAATTAGCTTTTAAATTAAATGTTAAATACATGCACAATGGAAATTCAAAGTGCTTTACATAAAACATTTTAAAAATAATCAGAAAAAACAAAAACAAAATTAACAATAAAAATAAAAGTGGAACTAAATTACATTTATTAAATGCAATAAGGGAATAAAAGAGAAGAATACATATGTACTTTGGTACAGTGCGAAAATTGTTTAGAAATTCTATATGAATTTGACACAGCTTGTACTGTTTGGAAATTAGATGAAATTACTGACATGAAATGCTTATTTTATAGAATATAATCGTTTATTTTCATTTGACAAGGCTGTTTGTAGATTTTGGCGATATGTTGTGCTTCTGTTCTGCCAAGTACAACAACCAGTGCCAATAATCTCAAAATGGCCAAATATTGGCCCGGCTGTAACTAGTATACAGTATGTTTACTGTACACATTATGCAATCTTTCTAGACTGCCAAAGATGAGATATTTTTACACAAAACTGGATTAAAATTGCAAAATGTCCGTATTCACTGGCCGCCCTGACTCTTTTATCATTGCACACTGTTTGACAGGCTGTTTGAATGAATAGTAGGCTGTGTTTAGTACATACTGCAGGATTCATTGTGAACGTGTTCTCTGTTCTGTTGACCTGTGTGTTTCATGTCAGGGAATGTTTGCTTCATTTGGCTTGATGCATGAATGGATTTCTTTTGCTTTGAGACTGCAGTAAATCTCCTGAAGACAAGGCTGATTTTGTGACAGTGCAATTTCTTTCTTCTGTGTGTTTGACGCTAAATGCTGTGACCGAGCTATTGAAAATGAAGGGGAACCCGTGGCACGCACACTTACGTCTCAAGTAAATATTGTCTTCTCTGACACTCAATGCAGATGTAGATGTGTTGTCTCTGAAAGCTGCGTCGCCTCTGGGTTCTCGGTTACATTCTGAAAGGTCCCACTCTCGTCTGTCATACTTGTTCGGCGCTGAAGACTTCTGGGATTGCTGTTTGTTTGTTTGTTTAAATGGCTTATTGTTGTTGGTTTTTTTTTATGTTTGCAAAGCTATTGCAGCACAGAGTTAGTGATCATTCTGCATCGTTTGTGGCATGAACAATATCCCAGATAGACAGCTAATTTTTAGTTTTTGTATTTCTATTTTTTAATTATTTGAAAAATATTAAATATTCTTTTTCATTCAAAACTTAAATTCATTTAAAAATTGTATATATATATATATATATATATATATATATATGTATGTATGTATGTATGTATGTATATATATATATATATATATATATACAAGTGTGTGTATACATATACATATATTTAAAGCTGAAGTGTAATTTCTAATATCACTTAGGGATGCATATATCAGTGATATATTGGTTTCATTGACCAATATTAGACTTTTTTATTTATTTATAAGTAGCATTAGGCAAAAGTTATCTAAATGTAAAAATATGGTAAATGAGCATGAACAATTAAATATCCAGTTTACAGTTTTCTATATTTAATTGTGCATGCTCATTTCTTCTATTTTTACACTTAGATGACCTTTCTTATCATGAAAAGCTTATTTAAAGTACATTTTTAAATGTTAATAATTTAATAACACTGGTAAATGTAACTGTTTAATAACTTCAACAAATGTAAACATTTAATTAAATGTGTTACTTGCTATTTCTTTGTAATGAGAAATTTCTGGCAATTTTTTCAGTGTGCATTATACTGTTATATTTTAAAAGATTTTTGTTTTTAGTGTGTTTTTTTTCCCCCCCATGTGGACAATTGTGTGGAATTTTATTCCTAGTTTTATTCATAGTTTTTATTCATTTTTATTTAGGTAAACTAAATTAATATGAGAAATGTTTCAACTATCTGATATATATATATATATATATACACACACAGTATTATTGAGTCTGCAGGCATGAGGCGAGGGCAGATGACGCTCCTATCACTCCATGCAGAAACAGCAGCTCCGCTGTGAGGCTTATTACCTCTGCTAAAGGGCTGTAGGTTGAACTCAAATAACATTGCTGTCCATAACTAAGAAATATGGGATGGCAGCGGCTCTCATTGGCTTTACATGTGCCCCATGTGAACCCACGGGCCCTGTGTGCAAAATGAGTGTGGACTAGAGCGAAGCTGAACGCCTTTATTAACCCCACATCAAAGATAATATGAGGGAAGCAGAGAGCTGACGAGCGCTGCTGCTGCTGTCTTTTGGGTGAGTTTGAATGACTAAAGTTGACATTGTAATGTTTTGTAGTGCAGATTAACCAATGTCAATTGGCAATGTCAGTATATAGTATGAACACTGTTCACACACTGATCTCACTGCATTTTGTTGTACATTTTATTTTCAGAAACTAGTATATACTGCAGTTTTCCGTATGGATCTGCTGTTGAGTTTTTCTGGTGTTAAATAAGGTGCCGAGCTGAAGGTTGACCTGAGGAAGTTGTTTTGTTATGCAGTGACGCGGGAGGAGCGCTGTGTGATGAAGTGCTCACTTTGACTAAAGCGCTGAGTAAGTGTTATTGTAAAGCTGAATAATGGAGAGAATAAAGAGGAGTTTCTGTGCTGTCGACACTTTCACTGAATCTCAGACACACGTGGACTCACACTCCTCCTCAACTCACTGAGATACAGCTGCTGTGTGGAGGATCATTACTAGTCCCGCCCATCACTTTAAAGAGCCAATCGGGTTATTGATTTGAGGGTTTTCCTACAGAAGCATATAAGGCCTGTTTTTATTCTGTCGCCTTAAAAAGTGCATAGCCACAAAAGGAAACGAAACAAAAAGAGGTAGTAATGAGTGTGAAGTGCTGCTATTTATCATGCACACCGTTGAGTCACATCCATTCAGATCCTCTCACCGCGGTAAAAGAGCCTCATGCCCACAGATCCTGTGTTTTGTGTTTATGCAGAACTGCCTCTTTATTCCAGCAAATGCAGCGCTGCATGGGTTTGAGTCACACGTCCCGTTCTGCAGTGTTTCCTGCTCTACTGCCCCACTTATCATCCGCCTGTCCTGCACTAATTCTCATTTTGCATTTTACTAGTGCACTTGTATTCCATCACATTGTTTCAGTGTCACCACTACATTTGTATTCAGTATTCAGCAGGGTTTTTCCTGAGTTGAAAACATTCTTACAGTATGCAGTGCAAATCAGTTTTTGAAGATCATGTGATCACAGATTTCTGAAGATCATGTTTTGAGGGTTTTCCTACAGAAGCATATAAGGCCTGTTTTTATTCTGTCGCCTTAAAAAGTGCATAGCCACAAAAGGAAACGAAACAAAAAGAGGTAGTAATGAGTGTGAAGTGCTGCTATTTATCATGCACACCGTTGAGTCACATCCATTCAGATCCTCTCACCGCGGTAAAAGAGCCTCATGCCCACAGATCCTGTGTTTTGTGTTTATGCAGAACTGCCTCTTTATTCCAGCAAATGCAGCGCTGCATGGGTTTGAGTCACACGTCCCGTTCTGCAGTGTTTCCTGCTCTACTGCCCCACTTATCATCCGCCTGTCCTGCACTAATTCTCATTTTGCATTTTACTAGTGCACTTGTATTCCATCACATTGTTTCAGTGTCACCACTACATTTGTATTCAGTATTCAGCAGGGTTTTTCCTGAGTTGAAAACATTCTTACAGTATGCAGTGCAAATCAGTTTTTGAAGATCATGTGACACTGAAGACTGGAGTAATGATGCTGAAAATACAGCTGCGCATTACAGACATAAATTACATTTTAACAGATATTCACATTGAAAACTACGGTGACGCATTGCTGCCACACACATATTTTTTTTCCAATCAATTATGTCGTAATAACAAGATGTTATGTTGTTAAAACGACATCTTTTCTCATAAAAATTACATATTTTCTCGCAAAAACGAGATGTAATGTCTTAAAAACTACATATTTTACGGATGTTATGCCGTAAAAACGATATAATTATCTCGTTAAAACGAGATCTTTTCTCGTTAAAACGACATATTTTTTCTCATAATAATGACATATTATGTCATAAAAACTATGTGTTTTCCCGTTATTATAGATATATGGTATGTGGGCGAGAAGTGTGACAGCTATGATCAGATCAAAACAGTTATTTTTGAATAATTGACTCTGGGCTTAATATTTCTTTATTTGAATGACTGAAGTTTGATTTAACAACAAATCGAAATACGAACAAAAAGAAATAAAGACATTTTCTAATAGGCTAATAAAATCTGAAACCGGTTATTGGCATAATGATTTGAAATTATGGCCACAGCGTTTTTCTTAGTTCATTAGCTATGTTTTAATTAAAAAAAATGCCGTAATATTGCGATCTTTTAAATCAAGATGTCTGTTATTATAGGCAGAATTTTGAGTGTTGGCTGTTAGAAATCAGAGCTATCATATATATATATATATATATATATATATATATATATATATATTATTATTATTAGGCTATTATTATTATTATTATTATTAGCCTATTAGAAAATCTCTTTATTTCTTTTTGTTCGTATTTCGATTTGTTGTTAAATCAAACTTCAGTCATTCAAATAAAGAAATATTAAGCCCAGTGTCGATTATTCAAAAATAATTATTTTGATCTGATCATAGCCTAAACGAGTCATGGGTCTGAGTGCAGTTATTGGATAGCACTATATTGTGGACAGATTGGAGATTAATCCTAATAAACATGCCGCTACAATTAAAACCATTACATTAAAATACATTTAAAAGTGTATTTCAATCATTTCAGCAGCATGCAGATCCAAGTTTATGTCAGACTGTGGCGACAGCAGCGTGAGTCGCTTAGCTCGCTAACATATAGCCTACCATATATGTATAATAACGGGAAAACATATTGTTTTTATGACATATGTCGTTATTACGAGAAAAATTTTTTGTTTTAACAAGAAAATATGTCGTTTTAACGAGATAATTATATTGTTTTTACGGCATAACATCTCGTTATTACGAGAAAAGATGTCGTTTTTATGATATAACATCTTGTTTTTATGAGAAAAGATGTCGTTTTACGATATAACATCTCGTTTTTATGAGAAAAGATGTCGTTTTAACTAGAAAACATCTCGTTATTACGAGAAAAGATGTCGTTTTAACTAGAAAACATCTCGTTTTTACGAGAAAAGATGTCGTTTTAACGACATATCTCATTATTACGACATAATTGAGTGGGAAAAAAAATATGTGTGTGGCAGCAATGCGTCACCGTACAATACAGCTGTTTTAAATTGTAATAATATTTTACAATATTTCTGATTTTACTTTATTTTTGAACAAATAAATGTAGCCTTGGTGAGCAGAAGAGACCTATTTCAAAAACATTAAAATGTATCTTACTTTTGAATGTTAGTGTATATGGCTGTCCTCATGTGCAAAGTTGGTTAATTACATAATTGCATATAATTAACATAATTGCACCTTTATATTTTCATCAGTATTATTGATCACTGAAGCATCTCAACACTGAATTTTCTGCTTTAAAGTGCCTAATCAAAAACAAACAAGTGTGTGTGTGTGTGTGTGTGTGTGTGTGTGTAGGGTTGGTGTAGGGCAATAGAATATACGGTCTGTACAGTATAAAAACCATTACGCCTATGGGATGTCCCCACTTTTCACAAAAACAAACCTGTGTGTGTGTACTGTATTTATTGGCTTATTGATTGACTGCTTTTATTTTGCTGTTCACAACCCAACAGACCTGCATCAAATTTTTGGGTCATTACCCACCTGTTGAGACCTACTGGTACTGTAAATCATCATAATTTATTATATTGTGTACTTGTCCTTATGAATAACTACTGTTATTGCTGGTCGAGACGCTCAGTGGTTTGAAAGAGCCACAGGTGTGAATTCACTCAACAGTTTTGTTCAAGCTTAAGCAGGCGCTGAATGCGGCGGAGCAGTGCTGCGTCATGAGTCTTAAGTCTTTGTCATTCTTTTCAGCACAAACATGATTCCTTTGTATGCAAATGAGTCTTGTGCCGTATTTACTAAAGTCAGCATTATTTGCCTGGTGCAATTAACATTGTGCCTTTAGCAGCCACCTGAAGCAAGAATTAGAATTTAATTTGATGTTTTATGCACTTTGTATTGATCATGGCAGCACTAACTCATTAAACGATGATCAAACGATGTTGAAAAGCATTAAAGCAGGCTGTATATCAATTCAATTCAATTCAAGTTTATTTGTATAGCGCTTCTCACGATGCAAATCGTTGCAAAGCAGCTTTACAGAAAATTAAAGTATATTTATTATATTTAGTATTTCATATATCCACACATGCAGTGGAGTTCATTATGCTTTTTGCATTTTAAAGAGCTGATAAGGTGTCTGGATCACTGCTGTACAGTCACAGTAAAATATGATGGATCATGGAATTCAAAACTGATTGACAAGATGGGAAATTATTTTGGGTTTGTTTTTCTCATTAGCTGATTTGCAGGTTTAGAATTGACTGTATTTTCAACTTCAGCTTTAAAGTTATGATTCACTAAAAAAAATGAACATTTGCTGAAAATGTACAGTGAATGGGTGCCGTCAGAATGAGAGTCCAAACAGCTGATAAAAACATCACAATAATCCACAAGTAATCCACAGCACTCCAGTCCATCAGTTAACATCTGGAGAAGACAAAAGCTGAAACAAATCCATCATTAAGACGTTTTTAAATTCAAACCGTTGCTTCCGGCTAAAATACGAGTCTGTAATCCATAATAACGCTTCCTCCATTGAAAAAGTCATCTGGTTTGAATCAGGAGAGAAATGCACTGTTTAAACAGATCAAGCACCGTTTAAACAGTCCAAAACAGCTCTAAACAAATATTTGAGTGGATTTTGATGTGAGAGGGGATGGACATTTTCACTGGAGGAAGTGTTAATATGGATTATAGACGCGTATTTTGGCCAGAAGTGACGCTAAAACATCTTAATGATGGATTTGTTTCAGTTTTTGTCTTCACAATACATTAACTGATGGACTGGAGTGGTGTGGATTACTTGTGGATTATTGTGATGTTTTTATCAGCTGTTTGGACTCTCATTCTGACGGCACCCATTCACTGCAGAGCATCCATTGGTGAGCAAGTGACGCAATGCTACATTTCTCCAAATCTGATGAAGAAACAAACTCATCTACATCTTGGATGAACTGAGGGTGAGTGAATGTTCAGCAAGTTTTCATTTTTAGGTAAACTAATCCTTTAAATTAGCATACTTTCGATGTTGAGGAGTTGAAGCATTGCATGTTTGCATCTCTCTTCCTGCTGTTTTCTGCTGATGAGGTCGGCTGAAGGTTGCATCATTGGCCTGGCTTCTGTCCGTCCTAATTTCCTCTGCTTGACCTTTGACCCCCAGGCTGGAGCTGCGAGTCTGTCTCTTTCCAGCTCCTGTCAGGTTTCCCCTGCGGCTGAAGAAACACATCAAGCGGCGGTGTCGTTTCCCCCGCACCTGCTGCACTTGTCTTTCAGGAGGTGACTTCAGCTCTGCAGGCCGCCGTTGGTTGTCACCTCTCTGTGATTAGGGTCACACCGCGCGACCTTTGGCTGCCGTCATGGAGGGTTGAGTATCGGTGGAGAGATGGGAAGGGCAGTGCGGGGCTTGTGCGTTTCGATGCCATCAAGCTGCTGCTCAGAGCCGTTGTCGCATTTGTTCTCAGAGCTCGCTGTCCTCACACACATTCTGCTTGAATAGATTTATTTTCTGTTCTGTCCTGCAGCACAGGCGGTTTTCTGTCTGAGGGAGGTTTTATGTTTGATTTTATTGTTCACGAGGCGAGTGCCGCATTGAAATTCCTTTGATTTTCTTCACCACAAAACATGCTGACTCCTTTCAAACTATGTTTCGTACACAATTAGTCTGTTTTTGCTAAATTGGTACTATTTAAGACATTTTTTAATAAACGGAAGGTTTGTCTGTTCAGGAAATAGTTCAATTCCGTTTTTTGAAAATCTTCCATTGTTGTACATTTATAGAATGTTCGTGATTCAAAATGTAGCTTGACAGTGATGATGTCACAGTAGCAGTTTGAATTCTGTTTGGACTTCTTTCGTGCATGTTTCTGTCTTCTGCATGAGAAAACCAATCACAATTCAGTATGCAAATTACTGAATTGTGATTGGTTTTCTCTCGAAGAAAACAGAACACAGAATGCAGGCTTCTTGAGTTAAACTGTTTACCTTTAAGTTTCCAACTTAAACTACTAGCTTTGTTTTGTTTTTTCTAGTTGAGACAGAATTTGGTTTTCCAGTGAAATCTCATATTTCCATGTCGTCTCCAGTTTCACAGTTGATGTGTCCTTCAGGTTGAGATGCTAGTGGAATATCATATTCCCAGATGTCAACCCATATTCATTAGCCGAGACCTAATTTCTTTAAAAAAAAAAAACATCTGTCCAAGTTTATTTAAAGTCAACATGGATCGAAATTTGACCCCGTTTACTTTATTCAGACATGGTCTTGTTGTGAAAGATTCATCACTGCACGTTAATCTAAAAATAATGTTTGTCTTCATAATCTTTCATGAAAATTTAATAGCTTGCTCTAACACATTTTTTTTTGTGTACTTGTTTCTCTCCTAAGCATCATAGAGAAGTAGTAAAACGGTCATGAAAAACGTTTTGCACCGCAAGAAACCTTGACTAACATTACACTACCATTCAGAAAGAAATTAAAACTCTTATTCAGTGAGGATGCATTGAATTTATCAAAAGTGTCAGTAAAGACACGTATAATGTTAACAGTTGATTTCTATTTCAAATAAATAAAGTGTAGCATGGTTTCACCAAAAAAAAGACACTGTTTTCAACATTGATAATAATCAGAAATGTTTCTTGAGCAGCAAATCAGCATATTAGAATGATTTCTGAAGGATCATCTGACACTGAAGACTGCAGTAATGATGCTGAAAATTCAGCTTTGATAACAGAAATAAATTACATTTTAACAGATATTCACATAGAAACCAGTTGTAATAATATTTCACAATTTTACTGCTTTTACTGTATTTCTCATCAAATAAATGCAGCTTTGGTGAGCAGAAGAGACAAATAACACATACTTTTGAACACGAGTGCATAAGTGGACTAGTTTCCCCATTTCATTTATAGACCTTTACTTCTTTTGTTTATGATTGATGTATGTTCATCTCAGATTGTCTCATCAGAGAAAACACAACTGTTTGGCAAGTCGTGCTTGGGTTATTATTTCTGCGTGTCATATATTCACATAGAAACCAGTTGTAATAATATTTCACAATTTTACTGCTTTTACTGTATTTCTCATCAAATAAATGCAGCTTTGGTGAGCAGAAGAGACAAATAACACATACTTTTGAACACGAGTGCATAAGTGGACTAGTTTCCCCATTTCATTTATAGACCTTTACTTCTTTTGTTTATGATTGATGTATGTTCATCTCAGATTGTCTCATCAGAGAAAACACAACTGTTTGGCAAGTCGTGCTTGGGTTTATCCTTTCTGCGTGTTTCTCGCTCCGTCTCTGTGTGTGTAAGTCTGATCATTACTCGTGGTGGCAGATTTCAGGAGAACAGAGGAGTCCGGCTGTGCCGCAGCTCTGTGTGAAACTGACCGCAGATGTTCGCTTGTGTCCCTGCGACCGGCCTGAAAAGCTCTGATGGGATCCGAGCCAACAAAGAGACGCGGGTCTCAATATGCTGTCGGTGTACACAAACCAAAAAGTGTGGTTTAATTTTTTTTTTCCCTTTGGTTTGTCGTTCTGAACGGAATGAAAGACACACTCGATCCTGTTACGATTATAAAGCTACAAAGCGTGAAACCGGAGCAGAGAGTGTATCTATCCCGACCACCGAAAGCACAAAGAGCGTTTGAACAGATCCTCTTTGACCATCATTGTGGCCACAAATGGAAATCTGGTGAAAGATGTCAACTGTAAAGCGAGTGCTGGTAACGCGAGCATGCAAATCATCCCGTGAGAGTTGGGAAAGGCTGGGAATTGTTTTTCAGCTCAGGCAAGAACATTGTGAGATGACTAGAAAGGATTCACTTTACAAAGAGAAATTGGAAGGTGTTTTGTGGTCGAAGCGGCTGCTTTGAGTCACTCGGTTAACCTTGCTTTGCTCTCAGCAAAACTTTATAGCTTCTAAATCAAGGCATCGTGGCATAAATGATTATTAGTGGTGTTTGCTAAGTCAATCTTGAGGTTAATGGTGTGATGAAACCTCAAACACAAAGTATTAAAGTTCAGCGTGTGTGTCGTCCTGCGGCGTTTGTGCAGGAATGAGTTCTCAAATCAGGTGTTGTTATTTCACTAACTATTATTTCAGACGTGTCAGTCGAGGGTTTTTGCACCAAAAACATATATAAGATTACATAAACCCTGCAGAATCTGCAAAAGGCTAATAATTACTGTAAAGCTTAATAGTTTCATTAATAGCTTTTCAGCAACATGCAATTTTTATGATCCCTCGTTTTGTAAATTATTAATAGTTTGCAGATTCTGTGACGTGTGTGTGTGAGCATTTTCGTGCATATTTTTCACCCTCCCTCTGAATTAAACAGGCTTTTGTGCCTTTATATTTAAGACCTTACAGTGACAAACAGTTATATGTAGAAATACATAACTCAATAAAAAATTAGATTCTTTTTTAGTTAACAGTTTGCATGAGTTTGCAAGCCCATTGCAGTGTTTATGCCTATTTTATGCGAATTGTATATGCTTATTTTGCTTTTCTATATTTAAGACTTCTTTATTTACAAATTGATTTCTGATTATAATAATGAACTTGATTATGATTATGATCGGTTAACATCAGGGTGCTTTACAAGTTATGTAAATGACATTTTTGTTATCTACTTCTTCTGAAGTGATTGTTTGTGTGAAAAACAGACACAAATTTAAGTCATTATTTGATTAATTCATATTTAATATTGAATTGCATGCTTCAAAACACAATGATGGTCATTGCTTCTATCAAATAATGTCCTGTTAGTCTAATATGTCCTGTTTTACATCATTTGATTTTAACTTTTTATCTCACAGTCTAAGAATAAAAGTCTGAATTGTGAGATATAAACTCAAAACTGAGAGAAACAAGTCAGAATTGTGAGACAAAAATGCTGCAGTTACCATGGTGGAAATAAGCTTCCATTTTCCTGCAATTTACATGCAACTGTCATACTGTCAGAATTCCTCCTATACGTCACTAAAAGTGCACCGCTCTAAAAGTCACTGTTTCCCACTTCAGGATCAGATAAAGCCAACAGCAAGGTTTTCAAACTGTCTACAAAGGCTGCATGTGTAATGCTGAAGACCACTTCCTGCACACACTTCAAACGCTTCCTGTGCACTGATTCCTTCCACACTCAGAGTCAAGGACGGATCAGGAGACAAGTGCTGAGAGAATAGTGACTCCCTCCTGATGTCCCCTAAACTTCAATATTTGACCACTGTTTATGATAAAACTCGGTTACAGTGACAATAATTTCTTAATTTATGGAATGCAAAATCAACGCGCATCAGTGTGGATTTTGACATTTTGAATAGAATAACAACACACATTCATATTCACATTGTGTTTATTATGTTTATTATGCTTATTCGTGTTCACATAGCTCCACTGAACAGCATCCATTAGGGCTTTTAGTGCAAAAGTTTGCATATTTGGAGAAATCTTGATATATTTACATGTTTACTTAATATTTCCATAATTTCTATTCTATTCCAGCGCTTGGCACTTACTTTTTTCCCGAGGAGCACAATTTAGGAGAAAATTTAGCAACACATTAGGGTAACACTTTACAATAAGGGTCCATTAGTTAATGTATTTACTAACATGAACAAACAATGAACAATACATTTATTACAGTATTTATTCATCTTTGTTAATGTAAGTTAATGAAAATACAGTCGTTCATTGTTAGTTCATGATCATTCACAGTGCATTAACTAATGTTAACAAGCACAACTTTTGATTTTAATAATGCATTAGTAAATGTTGAAATGAACATGAACTAAGATTAATAAATGCTGTAGAAGTGTTGCTTATTCTTAGTTCTAAAGTAGTTCACTAATGTTAACTAATAAACCTTATTGTGAAGTGTTACCCACATTAGACTAACAGGACATTATTTGATGTTAGAAATAATCATCATTGTGTTTTTTAGTAAGGAGCAAATTTAGAAGCACATTAAAAAACTTAAGGTGTGTGTATGTGTATATATATGTGACCGACTTAAGACTGGTTTTGTGCTCCAGGGTCACATATATATATATAGAGAAGCTACAAGAGTTTACATTAAATTAAATGCATAGCTGATTTACGGACAGATACCGTTAAAAAATAAAAAAAACTAAACTGAATCATTATAAATGAGCTCGAAAAACACAGAGACTCTTATTTTTAAATGTCTAAGCTTCACTAATGCCAGCTGCTCAATCAAACAGATGAGGGAGATAAAATATGCACTTTTACAACCATCTACAGCATATTACAATATAAACACCATAAAGTAAACATTGTCATAGTTAATCAACAGTCGATCATAAGCAATTGTTTGCAATAAATGCGTAATGCAAATTGATTGAGAACTGCTCTGAAACTAGCAAATTTAAGATCTCCTAAAATGATAAGACTTCTGTTTTAAGATACCTAAAATTTCCAAAAAGCATGAATACATTTTACAGTTTGCACACATCTATTTTTAGTCGCAAATGCAAGTGAAATACTCTGTATTCATCATACTTGATTATGTGTAGATGTGTTTATCATTAATTGCATCATAAATTTGCAGATGTCATTGTGCAGCCTATTTTTAATATCTATCTTTTGTGCTGTATAGGAAGCTTTGAGTTTCATCTCATATTAAGCACTTTTATTCCAGAACATCAAAGAAAATGTAATTCCTCATGATATGAGGCCTGTAAGGAAACAATATAAAACATGACACAAGGTCAGGCGCTCATTAGCTGCAGCTTTACACACTTATGGATTTACAGTCCTCAGTGACGTGAAAAGGCCCGTTTTTTGGTGCCGTAAAAGAGTGTGGAACAGATTTGGGCTCAAATGAAGCACACGTCACTCAAATGTTTAATGGCGGCAACATTAAAGACATTCACACTTGAGCTGTTTTAAAGGGTGAGCGTTATTGAGAGGGACTTTATAGAGCCGCCCCATAATTAGATCTCACATAAAGCTGCTGTCAGTCAGAGGAGCGTTTGAGGTTTAAAAATCAAAGGACATTTTTACAGTACAGTATAGCTGAATATATCTGCACTTTCACTGGTTTATATATATTTGTATGGCTATTATGGGTTTTAGATGTTGACCAAATTGAGATTGAAATGAAGTAATGTTTTCTCCAGGTGCTCAGACATATAAATATAGATCTATGGATATTAAATAAATATTATTATTATTGTTGTTATTATTACTATTAATGAACAAGTACTGCTGGTTAAAAAACATATATACAAATTACAATATATATTTATTTAAAAAAAAAAAAATTATATGTAATACATATACAAAAT
>NW_015540835.1:162164-163671 GCF_001515605.1 Sinocyclocheilus anshuiensis | reverse complement strand
ACACACACACACACACACACACACACACACACACACACACACATATACATGCATACATACATACGCACACACACACACATATATATATATATATATATATATATATATATATATATAATTTGTTTTAATTTTAATTGCTTTTCTGGGCTTGCGATCTGGTTATGAAGCTTTGTTAGTTCACTTAATCTCAAATCTGTCCATAAAAATAATACTCTTCAATCTCATGTGTGTGAAATATGAAACAGATTGCATATGGATTGTAATTATTTTCCTTGAAAGTGAAACCTACAGTAATCCATTTTCTCCCTAAGCACCTTAATAGATAGTTAACTTCCCCTGTTTGTGTTACATCATGAATTCAGAGCTACGAAACAGATGCAGATGGTCATAATTAAAGCTGCTTCGTTTGCCTGAGCGCGTGAAAAATTGATGGCAGCACACTTCAGATGAAACACTGCCTTCATTTTATAATACAAATACACTGAGAGGTTAAATTTCACAAATATGCCATGCAAAATTAAGTGGACGATGTATGATTTTCATAAGTTAGCTCTGAATGCAATGCTTGCATAATATTACAAAATATATTGTGTTAAAATTTCTGAAAATGAATGTGAGCCAAAGAGAAAAAAGTTGCAGTAAATTCAAACTCCAGTATAACACAGTTAGAACATATAATGTGATCAGTGGCATAATGAAGTGAGTTAGAAAACCATGTCAACATCCTGCCTTCACAGTCGCTTCACACTAATTACATTTCCGTTAAAAGTTCAAAACAGCACAGATAAGAAAGTGCATCTACATACTCATGTAAACACTTTACTGGCTCGTGTGTGGTGAGGAATGTTAGCAGATGAACACGAGATCCAGCAGTGATTGACAGGGATCGTTCTGGAACATTGATTTAGATCAATACATCTGCTTAACCAATCACATCATTCCTTCCAGGTGTGACATCAATGACATCGAGAGTGTCAGAGTGAAAATCTCCCAACACAACTGTGATGATCAGCTCTCACACAGGACGTATTTTATTAACAGAGCAGTATTGGAGAATAACAAAGTAGGCACTGCTAACTTAACTACAACTTTCAGTTGCATGCAGTAATATTATAGTCAGCTAGAACATTTTTCATTTTCATTTAGTTTATCCTGTACTAAAATAACTAAAACTGAAACTGAAATAAAAATTAATCAAAACTGTATTGACAGATGAAAAAAACTAAGAAAAATTAACAAAAATGACAAAAAAAAAACACAACAAAAAAATTATGAAAAAGAAATGTTACGCCCCTACCATACTGTTGATGCCGTGTCCCAGCCGGAGCGACGACACAAAAACATGAAAAGCCATTATAAACGAGGCATTTGTTAAATCCAGTGGGGACATACTTATGGATTTATAATGATTTATACTGTCTTTTTACGCGTTGCATTGCATCGCGCCGCGTAAACATAAAACCCTGTCTGCATTTGTGATCAGAGAAATGACAAACAAGTGCTACTC
>NW_015540835.1:154617-161853 GCF_001515605.1 Sinocyclocheilus anshuiensis | reverse complement strand
CTCTCCCAGGAAACAGTCCTCGTCCTCCATAAAATGCGCTGCACACATCTGAATATTTGGGATGAACTGTTCTGGAACAGTGTTGTAAATGCAACTTAACCACTGATTTCTAGTCATGTCCATTTTTGGAAGGCCAAACAAAGTAGTTTCACTCTCACAACGAAACACAGCATCACACACCACGGCCTTCAGTGAGCAGAGGAAATTTAAATCGCATCATATGACCCCTTTAAAATATATATTATATTAGTATAATAATATATAAAAACAAAATATTTTAGTGTAATAAAATGTTAGTTAAATACTGCTGTTTTTTGTCATATACAGTAAATTAATTGTGTTTATTGAAAATTTGTGTATTAATATTTTAGTTTTGATGCTATTATCCTAATTATTTTGTGCCAGATAAATACTGCTCTTTTGGAATGAATTGTGTAATCAAATAATTACATACATCAATGCAAGTCACTACAGGCAAAACCATTGTTTTCATGTACTTTTTCTGATCAATTTTGAAATTTTATGTCCATAACTAGACTTCTTTCGGATTACTGGAAAGAAAACATCCAAAGTACCCTTTCATTTATTTATTTTGGTTTACTTGATTGCATTTTATCTATTTGTGTCTGTAAATTTAGATTAGATTACATATATTTTTAAAGGCCGTTTTCTCAAAATGAGTTTTTTCTCCACTTCAGCAGCACTTACGTACACCAAAATTTACAGTTTTATTCATATCTATATTCTGAAGGTTTTTACTGAGGGGTTTGTTCATATATCAATCGCCTGGTTTTATTTTTGCACTTCATCTATTTGTGTCTGTAGATTTCAATTACAATACATATCTTTAAAGGCTGTTTTCTCAAAATTAGTTTTTTCTGCACTTCAGCAGCACTTACATACACCAAAACTTACAGTTTTCTTCATATCTGTATTCTGAAGGTTTTTATAGAAGGGTTTGTTCATATATCACACACCTGACAAATATTTAACATTTTAATCCTAAAAATATGGCGAAAATGTTTTTGGCAGTATTTGAAGTATCTCAAGTACTGGAATCAAAACCATCTGACCATCCATACAGCACGTAAAAACATTTTACAGGGTGTGAAAACAAAAAGTGATGTTTTTACGTGAGCTGCATTTTCACACACGTTGCACGAACAAATCTCAACTTTATGCGTAGACAGAAAGTGTAAATGAACACTTGTTTATGTATGTTACTGTTATTATTCACAGTGTTAAACATAAACAGCTTCACCTCAGTATCTCTCCACACTAACCTACTGCTTTTGTGTTTACAGCAATTTATGAAGCATCGTGTGAAGCATACAAACACAAAGGAAACACGTCTGGCTTTTACTACATCGACGTGGATGGAAGCGGCCCCATCAAACCTCAACTAATCTACTGCAACATGTCAGGTGAATCTCACGCAGCGAATCCGAAGTGATTAAATCCTTTTAAACACTCCGTAATTGGGACTTTAATCCACAGCTTTTGATCCTTCACGCTCCGTGTCACACCCCACGGAGGAAGTCATCTGTGACACTCGAGGAAAAACACACTTTAGAAGAAGCAGACAGATCAACCTTTGAGCCGTCTGTGCGACGTTCACTTGTAAAAAAAAAGTTTTAAAAGGCTTTTACAGCCTGATGCCACAGAAGAGGCGTTTGAAGTTGTATGGCTCTTTAGAAAACCATCACGTCACCTTTGATAGATCCTCACTTCTTCTTTGTTAAAGTCAATGTGAAATCCAAATGGACTCTATTGACTTTCTTAATATACATTGCTAGTCTTACCTTGCATGATTCAGCAGTGCAGTTTTATTCTAAAGAAAAAATATTTACTTAATAAGTTTCTTCGTAACCAATTCTAAAATGACTTTTCTTTTCTTCATCCAGTCAGTTCCCCGTGGTTACATATGTTTTCTCATTCAGTATCCTATTTCACATCAGTGTTATTTTAGTATTATTAATATTTTGAATTAGATTTATTTTAAAATCGTTTTCATTTTAGTTTACATGGTGTAAACCTACAACTTACATTTATTAGTATATAGTGTAATCGACATATACTTTTTTTACTATTTTGAATTAGTTGAATTTTTGAATTTTTATATTTTCAGTTTTAGTAATACTGTTTTGTGTTTGTCATTTTTTTTTTATTATTAGTATATTCTGTTATAGACAGTATTATAGTATTTATCAATATTTCATATTGTTTTTGTATTTATATATTTTTTGTTTTCATATAAATTTTAGTCTAAATTTTAATAATATTAAATATATTTTAATAATAGTATTAAATACTTTTGCCATTTTTATTGGTATATACTGTTATAGTATTAATATATTTAATTCGTTTTTTATATATATTTTCAGTTTCCATTTTAATTTTAGTTTATGTTTCAGTATTATTGCTGTTTTTGTCAATTTTATTAATACCTACTTTTGTATACAGTATTATAGTATTATAGTATTAATATTTTGAATTAGTTTTTATTTTTATATTTTCAGGTTTTTTTTAGTTTTGGGGATTACATATTTATTTTTATTTTTTATTTATTTTTATTTCAGTTTTAGGTTATAGATATATATATGTGTGTGTGTGTGTGTGTGTGTGTGTGTGTGTGTGTGTGTGTGTGTGTGTGTGTGTGTGTGTGTGGTTTTATTTCCATTAAGGTTAAGGAAAAAAGTTATGAATAAATTGTTTAGTTAACAATTTCTGACATTACACTATATAAGTAAAATGGGTTGAAAATGTAATTTCATGATTTTAACAGAGTAAAACCATTATGAAGAACCTAAAATGAAACATCAATAATCTCTAAAGCAACTCAAGAACCCAATTCAGCCCAAAATGGCTCTTAATAAACATTCTTCGAACCCAAGAGCCTGTGTTTATGATTGTTTAGTATATATCGCATGCTTTAGGTTTTTTAATGAGCATCCTGTGACCTTTTAAAGGTCACGTGACTGTTGCACAACATGAAATCGACGGAGCTCTGAGCTAAAACATTGTGCACGTGTGTCATTTTAGCATTTTCATCGGTCGAATCCCTCTTTTCCCTGCAGATAAAGCATGGATGGTGATCCAACATAATAACACGGAGCTCACCAAATTAAAAGTGTCCTCCGGGATAAATCAGCATTTAGCCCACTTTAACTATTCCGCCGATGTGGAGCAGATCCAGGCGATAATTACCCAGGCGGAGTACTGCGAGCAGGAGCTCTCCTACCACTGCAAAAAGTCACGGCTCTTGAACACACCAGGTAAGCCCTTTTTATTAGGAATATCGATCGCCCCCTCCCTATGAAAGGTCAGGCTTATTAAAACCTCGCTCCATCTGCAAAAGCATGACGCTTAAGCAAACGACTCAAACTGATTGTTATGCTCTTTGTTACGGACAGCTCAGTTATTTCCCCGCTTTTTTTTCTGCATTAAATTAATTGAAAGTCACCTTTAGGGTAGATTATTCATGTGCATTTGCACCTTTGAAGAGCTCTTATCATGTTTGTTTGTGTGGGTTTGTCATGGGCGGTTTGGTTCGGTGTCTAACGCAGGGTTATAACGGGTCTCTAGTCTCTCAAATAAACATGAAACATCCGCACAGATGGTAATTACGTCCATTAGTTGTCGCATTATCAGAGTTCTTGATGAGACAGGGAGAACACGGTGTCGGGCGTAAATATGTCAGATAAACAGTAATGAAAATAGCGTGCTCATCTCGATTAAACTTGGACTGATGCATGCGAGACTCACGAGAGCTCTTTAACATCTAAATGCTTTCTCTCAAACAGCAATGAGATTAAAAGTAGAGCAAACAGAGATATTTTCTGCTTCTCAGGTGTTTCTCATGAGAAAAAGACCTCAATCAACTCACACATCATCTCAAAATGACTTAAATTGTGCTCATACACTACCATTCAAAAGTTTGGGATCAGAACTATTTTTAATGTTTTTAAAGGAGTTTCTTCTGCTCATCAAGGCTGGGTTTATATTGTTAGAAAAGATTTATATTTTGAATAAATGCTGTTCTTTTTAACTTTTTATTCATCAAAAGAACCCTGAAAAAAGTATCGCAGTTTCCAAAAAAAACATTTGGCAGCACAACTGTTGCTAATTCTAATAGTAAATCAGCATATTAGAATGATTTCTGAAGGATCATGTGACACTGAAGACTGGAGTAATGATGATGGAAATTCAGCTTTGCATCACAGAAATAAATTATATTTTAAAGGATATTAAAATAGAAACCATTATTTTATATTGTAATAACATTTTGCAAGATTACTGTTTTTTTTCTGTATTTTTGATCAAATAAATGCAGCCTTGATGAGCAGAAGAGACTTCTTTAAAAACATTACAAGTCTTACTGATCCCAAACGTTTGACCGGTAGTGTATTTGCCAAGATCCCAAAGTGCGCTACCAGAACTCAGAGCTCTCCAACATTTCTCAACAAATTCAGGGTTAGTCATGTTTTTCAGATTTTTCTCATGAGAAAAGGACCTCAGTAATCTCACACATCGTCTCAAAATGACTCAAATTGTGCTCCGATTTGCCAGGTTCCCAAAGTCTGCAACCAAAACTCAAGAGATGTCAATATGAACTCAAACATTTCTCATCAAATTCAGGGTCAAATGATCCGAACAATTGATTGATTGGTGGTTTTTTTTCTTTTGCAAAACTGTAGTAGAAATACCTGAGACGAAATTGGTAATTGAAAAATGACAAAAAACTCACAAACAGTTAATCTGGGTGTGCTTCCTGTCATGTTTTTCGGTGTCTCAGTGTGATTGTGTAGCGTCAGACTCATGATCGCTGCTGTGTGTTTGTGTTGTTGTTGCAGACGGCGCTCCGTTCAGCTGGTGGGTGGGCCGGTCGGGTGAGGCGCACATGTACTGGGGCGGCGCGGTGCCTGGCAGTCAGCAGTGCGCCTGTGGCCTGCAGGACAACTGTGTGCATCCCGAACACTTCTGCAACTGTGACGCCGACAGCAAAGAGTGGTGCGACACACACTCTCATGTCAGCAACACGTCCGGCTCATATTACAACCGCAAACCACATCAGAATAAGACAATATGCTGATTTAAATAAAATGAGGCCTACTTTCAGGAACATTGGGATGTTTTTGTGCATTGTAGCATTTATACCAGACATTTATACCTTTTAAATTCATATAACTAATGCATTGAGATGTTTATGTTTTTCAAACAGTATGAATTTAAACTTCAGGTGCAAAAACAGCATTAGAACTGGTCAATTTGATTCATTTCTCAGAATCAGCTTAATCAATTGAATCTGATTTAATGAACTAATTCAAATTTCTGATTCGACTATTCATTCGTGTTATAAAATGTTCACAGTTTCAGCAATGCATTTTCCACATATTCAACTATATATTTATATATTTTTATGTATGTGGGTGTGTGTACAGGTTTTTCTACACTGGTGGGGACTAAAACCTGAATACACAACGACTCATGGGGACTTGTGTCACCGTGGGGACCTAAATTGAGGTCCCTATGGGTACAAAAGCTTATAAAACATACAGAATTAGTTTTTTTGAGATTGTAAAAATGCACAAAGTTTTCTGTGAGGGGTAGGTTTAGGTGTAGGTTTGGTGTAGGGCAATAGAAAACACAGTTTGTACAGTATAAAAACCATTACTACGTGTGTGTGTGTGTGTGTGTGTGTGTGTGTGTGTGTGTGTGTGTGTGTGTGTGTGTGCGTGTGTGTGTGCGCGTGTGTGTGCGCGTGTGTGTGCGCGTGTGTGTGCACGTGTGTGTGTGTGTGTGTATAAACCTTATATACTTATATATAGGTGAATACTGATGTTTGGTAATAGGTTTTACTTTTTTTGTTACTACAGTAGGTACAATTTTAATCTACACCAATTGGCAAAAATGGCTGTTTAGCTGATATCACTCTTTTAAGTCATTGTTTTTAAATTATTTATTCTGCATTGTGGAAAATGTGGTTGTGATGAAAAAAAAAAAGTAAGTTGCAGTATAATCGAAGGACCAAAAATCTAAGGAATTTATTAAGATGCCATCCTGATGCAATAAACAAATTAGGTTTTACAGTTTGGGATCTCTTTTTAACTTTGCTTTTTTGGAAAATGTTCTTACAATGCAATGCATTGCAAAACAAAAAAAGCAAAAGATATTGAGTTATGTATTATATATTTCATACCTGACTCAGGGGCACTGTCCGAACACTTTTAAACATGTTTTTAATTAAAATATACAAAATTAAAACAAGTTTTACAGTTTTGCTTCTATTTTTACTTTAGGTTTTTTCTGCATTATTGGAAATGGAAATGCGCTTGCAATGCAAAAAAAAATTAAATAGATAAATAATAGATGATTTGATTAGATTTCTTTGGCAGGTCAAATGACTCCGGGCTGCTGTCCCATAAAGAGCATTTGCCGGTGCGAGCGCTGACTGTGGGTGACATCAACAGATCTGGTTCCGAAGCGGCCTACAGAGTGGGACCCCTGCAGTGTTACGGTGACAGTAAGTACCTCACTAATCATACTGTGAGCGCTTACTCTGTCAACCTGTCAAACCCACCGGTGGTATATCAGCTCTGGATTGGCATTTCATGTGCTTAATGAAAACCACAACGCTGTTCCATGCTGCTGTAAATGTCTTTTCCAGATAACTTCTGGAACGCTGCCTACTTCAACAAGGAGACGTCGTACCTGCACTTTCCCACGTTCCACGGGGAGCTGAGCGCAGACATCTCCTTCCTGTTTAAGACCAGCTCTTCATCGGGAGTGTTTCTGGAGAACCTGGGGATCAAAGACTTCATTCGGATCGAACTGAGCTGTAAGTGCGTTCAACCTTCCGGTTTATTCCTCTGCAGGTGAATCTCACGAAAATCTGACAAGACATTTCAGCCCGAAATAGGAACTTTTTTTATTTTTTGAAGATCCACCGTTTTTCCAACATTTTTCTTTGTCAAATAATAATGAAGTACCCCCAAAGTCTTACAATGAAGGGAAATCTAATATATAAATATTAATAAAAATATATAGAAATTCTCTAACTGTGTTGAATGTGCTGGAATGTCTTTAGAAAATGTTAGAATGCAAAAATATATATATTAATGGTCTTCAAAATAGGTTTCATTTTATTTTATTTTCCTTTTGATTTTGGGGTGAAATATGACTCATATATATTCTTGACATGTTTCATGAGATTCACCGCTGTAGAAAAAAACTCAT
>NW_015540835.1:148310-154589 GCF_001515605.1 Sinocyclocheilus anshuiensis | reverse complement strand
TGTCTGTGTCTGTGTGTGTGTGTTTGCTCATGTTTACATGGGGTTACATACGTGAGTTGAGTATGTCAATATTGCTGGGTATTTGTTGATCCTCCAAAAGGAGAAATAATCCACAGAAGCTGTCGGCTGAAAATATAGACATCACAAAATGGTTTTCTCCAGGGAAATTACCGCAAAATAGCTCTTGAACCAATATGTAGAGACATGCTCTGCTGGTTTGCAGTGAAACCCTCCTCTACATGATCAATTTAAGACCTTTGGCCATTTTATTAGCAGTGTTTGCTAAGTCAAGCATCACCATTACTGTAACTCATAGTCATCTGAAGCCCTAAACCAAAGTAATAAAGTTCACCGTGTGTGTTTATGATCCTAGTATAGCCTATTATAGTTCTGTTTTGAATTAGCTGTTATTTTTCTATTAGTAATTTTGAGTTTTTTTCATATTAGGTTTTTTTTTATGTCTATGCAGGATTTATTATTCAAATATATTGATTTATTTATATATAGTTGTTCAAATAAACAAATATATGTCTTCATAAAGTATATAGATATTCATAACTATTATAGAAATCATTTTACAAGTTAATTGGAGTAGTAAAAGTAATATATGCATTATGGCAGTGAGAACTCTACGGAGCCGCTAAAGGGACCTTTGCAAAAATAAAAAATACACAGACTTTCGCATGCTCACGAGAAACTTTTCACGTGCGCACACGTTACAATATCTGAATTATGTAAACTATGACCTATTTCCTTTGTCCATCATTGCAATTTTACGGTGAAGAAAAGAAGATTATGGGTGCACATGACTTAATAAAGACCTATATTTGCTCAAAAATTGGCTTTTCTACCTATATCACAGCCTTATGTCCGCTGAGACGGCTGAGAAACCTCGCTGTGAAATGGGCTGATGGCGCAATACAGCTTAGTGTATTGAGCTTTAATTTTGGCTGAATATGAGGCTGAATCCAGCTCCTTGATCGTTTTTATATAGCAAGACGCTTTTGTCCATATATAGCACTGCTCGCAATAACCGCTGTTAGAACTGAATGAAGAAACTCAGCATTTCTCCGTAGGCTGCAAAGATGCATTAAATCCAACAAAGTGCTTTAATAAAGGATGTTTTTATCTTGTGAAATAAGAATATTTTAACACCTTTACCATACCAATATATAGAGCAGAGCACTTTTTTACTGTACCAATCGCTTCTAGACCTCAAAATGCGTTTTGAATGTCAGAATCAGAATCAGAAAGAGCTTTATTGTCAAGGAATTCGTCATGGTGACAGGAGCTTACAGTGCAGAAAGTACAGACATAGTGCAGACATACATATAATTTAAGGTAATAAAATGAAATATAACACTAATAATAAAGAGAATAGACAATACTTTAAAAAAAATAGCTATATGGTAATAAAAATATAGAGAAAATAGACAGAATTATGAATGTGCAAACGTGTTATTTTACAGATATTAGAGAAGTTATGTACAGATGTACAGTCCTGAGATGTTATGTGTTGTTCAGGTGGAATATAGCCTGAGGGAAAAAGCTGTTCTTATGCTGTTCAGTGATGATAAATCTGTGTCTGAATGAAAGAAGTCATGGCCTAATGGTTAGAGAGTCGGACTCGTAACACAAAGGTTGTGGGTTCGAGTCTCGTACCAGCAGGGATTGTAGGTGGGGGGAAAGAATGTACAGCGCTCTCTCCTGGATGGGTTAAATGCAGAGCACTAATTCCAAGTATGGGTCACCATGTCACGTCACTTTCACTTTCACTTTCAAGAACAGAAACAATGTCTTTGTATTGAAGGCCACGTTTAAAAAAGTTCTCAATTAATTCATGCACATCCATGCTCTTGTTTTCTTCGTTGATGTGATATGATGTGATATGTGAAATGTGATGTGATGTGATGTGTGAAATGTGATGTGATGTGTGAAATGTGATGTGATGTGATGTGTGAAATGTGATGTGATGTGATGTGATGTGATGTGATATGAGATATGACATGACATATTATAAAATATAATATAATATGATATATAATGTCATTTTAATATAAAAATGATAAGTATCGTTTTTATTAGATATGAAAGTATTTAAAATATTTTTATTAATTTTTATATTCTATTTTGTTTCAGTTAAAGTTTATTTCTTATTGTGTGTGTATGTGTGTATAAATATAGATACAGATATTAATAAATATACAAATAGTTCAAATATATGGATGCATTATAGTATTCAGAGTTGGAAGAATAGAATAGAATAGAATATTTCAATTCTAAAATAGAAATATACATAGTTATATATAATCATGTATAATATTAATATTGTTTAATAATAATATTTCATGTTAATATTCAAATATTAATTTTATGCATATAATATAAATTATATACATATTAATAAAAATATAGAAATGCTGTTTAATTGGATTTATTGAATTAGTTATTATTTATAAAAATGTTTTTTATGTTTTAAGTTTTAGTTAACTATAATAACCCTGGTTACTTTACTAAATGAGCAGATGCACCATTTTTACCTGCTGGACCAGAAAACAGGTGGAAAAACCCACAGCCGCACATCTGAGCCATTTTTAGAGAGCAGCAGATCACAGAAACTAGTGCAACTGCATAACAAACTGCATGCACACACACCACTATCATTTCCCTCTGAAAATGTAAAATCTAAATCAGCTGCTGTTAGATGAGCTCTATCTGTCTCACGTCAGCCGTAGTCCATCCGAACCCTATAAAAGCCCTCGTCCTGTGGGGGTGTGTCTAGAGTTTTATTATACCCCTCCGCCACACGCTCGCTGTCTATTGCGCGAGTGTTTAACTGCATGAAAGAGCTGTTAAATTCCTGCCGTAATGGGCTCATGTGATGGATGAGAATAGAATCAGTGAAGACCTTACAGCGCCCGAGCGCTTGTTCCTTTATAATGACAAATCCTCCGGCTGGAAGAGCTCAATTAACCTCTCATTATATGCTGACGGAGTCGGCGCCTGGCGAGGCTGCTCATGTAGGACGTGAACTCACAGGAAGTTCCTTTCAAAGCACCGGACGAGAATAAACAGTGGCATCTGAGATGTGAGCTGGAAGCGTTCGGTTGAAATGTCATTTACCCGCCATCACATCGATCCAAACCGGCATGACTCTATTTCCTTCATATAGCAGAAAATGTATACTTTTTTTCTCCATACAGAAAAATACTCAAGACGTGGATTGAGAATATCTTTTAAATTCCAGTTCAGCTCCAGAGTTTGAATTAAGGTTGCAAACAGGATACAGAATTTAAATTTGAATTTAAATGCAAGGAAGTAGAATTAAAATGAATTGAAATTCAAAGAAATTCATATAACTGTAATTTTTAACAAGTTTAAGAAGACAAACTTTGCATGTATAGATAGATAGATAGATGGACGGATGGATAGATAGATAGATGCATAGATTTCACTGCATATATGTGATAAAAAATACAGTAAAATCAGAAATATTGTGACATATTATTATAATTTAAAATAACAGTTTTCTATGTGAATATCTGTTAAACTGTAATGTATTTCTGTGATGCGCAGCTGAATTTTCAGCATCATTACTCCAGTCTTCAGTGTCACATGATCTTCAGAAATCATTCTAATATGCTGATTTGATGCTCAAGAAACATTTCTGATTATTATCAATGTTGAAAACGGTTGTGATGCTGAATACATTTTATTTTTCAGGATTCTTTGATAATAGAAAGTTTAAAAGAACAGCATTTACTTGAAACAGAAATATTTTGTAACATTATAAATGTATTTACTGACACTTTTCATACAAAAGTATACATTTCTTTAGTCATACTGACCCCAAACTTTTTAACGGTAGTTATTATAAATTTGTATTGTTTTATATATTTGATAATAAATGAACCATAAGACTCACAGTTTAGTGCGAGAGTCAATACTCCCGTTATTATACTGCCATTAAAACTTGACAAAGTCAGTTCACTTTCCTCATATGAGAAAGAGCTTCATGAACATTCAGCGAAACATCTCGAAAGTCTGTATAACGACATGAATGAGGAAACGATGGCAAAATATTCATTTCAGCAGCACTTCATCAGCAGTTTTCTGTCATTAGAGAAGTGCTTCATGACAGACGCTGCCGATCTTTCATTCAGGGATCCTGCAGATGGAGCGGCGGGAGCCTGAAGATGCGCTGGTTCTTCAACAGATGTGAACACGGAGTAAGAAACTGAGATGTGTGAAGCAGATTTAGGTTGTTTTTCTGTGCGTTATTAAGATTATTGGAGTGTGTTTTACAAGAAAACTAGTTCAGCTTTTCTACTTCAGAATTCACTGTGGGACTTGTCGTTTCTTTGTAATTATTTGTGATATTTACTTGTAATTTCTGAGAGCAAATTGAAGAACATTTATCAGATAAATAATGTCTGATCATTCTGTGTGCAGCTCAGAAATCATCACTGTTGTCATGTTTTGGATGGACAGTATTTGTCCCTTTTGTATGAATCTCACAAAGACAAACTGTCAATAACATAATAATAATAATAATAATAATAATAATAATAATAATGATGATGATGATGATGATGAATGGGAAATTTTGCTTAAAAATATTGTAAAATCTATTTTTTTACTTAAATACAATAATAGGTAATTTTGTTGAAATATTACAGAAAAAAATAGTAATTTATGCTTACAAATATTTTTTATTTTCTATTTTTAGATTTTTTTCATTTCAGTGTTATTTTAATATTAATTGTATTTTAATATAGTATTTATCAATATTTTAAATAAGCTTTTATTTTTATATTTTCAGTTTTCGTTTTAATTGTAAAGTTTTGGTAAAAGTTTATGTACAAATATTTAATATTTTTTTATTATTTATATTTTATATTTTTATTTCAGTGTTATTTTAGTATTAATTATATACTGTTATAATACTTTTTGATATTTTAAATTTGTTTTTACATATATAAATGTTTAAATATTTAATATTTTTTATTATTTATATTTTATATTTTTTGTGTGTTATTTTAGTATTAATTGTATATTAAAATAGTATTTATCAATATTTTAAATAAGCTTTTATTTGTATATTTTCAGTTTTCATTTTAATTGTAAAGTTTTGGTAAAATTTTATGTACATATATACATTTTTAAATATTTACATTTTTTATTATTTATATTTTTATTTTTATTTCAGTGTTATTTTAGTATTAATTATATACTATTATTTGGTTTTTTTGTGTGTTTTCAGTTTTCACTTTAATTTTAGTTTTAATAATTTTATTATGTGCTTTTGTCTAGATTGTTACATGTTCTGCAGAAAACATGAGTGGTGTTACTATGTGGTTGCTGGCCCAATAAAAGTTGCTCAATCAAAATAAAAAAAAGTCTCTGATCTTCTGAATGAATCAAATGAATGTGGAAGTAGCTCAGATCATTGATGAGTTCATACTGAGTTCATATTTTCCTCTGGTTCCTCAGAGAAGTTGTTGAGATCTTAAAGAGGTTTGGTGTGAGATCTCTCTCTCCTGCGGGTTTTTAGCTCTATAGATGATGCTGTTCATCAGCATGATGCTCTTCTCCCATTAAAAACAGCTGAATGTATCTGTCAGATGTTTTCTCATTCATTTCATCATCATTAGAAGTTGTTTTTGACGTTCTCCTGGCGTTTTTCTCAAACCATCAAACATCATCTGCCACACAACAGATTTCACTGGAATGCGTCTCATGTCTCATTTCTCCTCAAGAGTTGCGTCTTATTAACTGGATCCGAACATCAGCCAAATATCAGTCTGAACATCCATCAAACGTGTTTGTGTTTCCAGCTCCGACTCGAGTGCTCTTCTCGTTCGACGTGGGGAACGGTCCTCTGGAGGTGAAGGTGGAGACGCCGGCGGCTCTGAACGACGAGCGCTGGCATCACGTGAGAGCCGAGAGGAACGTGAAGGAGGCCTCGCTGTATGTGGACCATCATCCCGGCGCCGTTCAGAAAGCCCCCGCTGACGGACACATTCATCTGCAGCTCAACAGCCAGCTGTTTGTAGGTAGGAGAACATTTAAATAAAGATAAATTAGGTCTGTTCATTCTGTCACATCGCTGCTATCATGCTTTGGACGGCCGTTATTGACCCTTTTGTGTGAATCCCACAAAGACGAACTTTGCAGCTCATATATCACTCCAAAATCAAATATTTACATTTAGTCATTTAGCAGACGCTTTTATCCAAAGCGACTTACAAATGAGGACAATGGAAGCAATCAAAATCA
>NW_015540835.1:147781-148144 GCF_001515605.1 Sinocyclocheilus anshuiensis | reverse complement strand
AGATGGACAATGGAAGCAATCACAATCAACAAAAGAGCAATGATATGCAAGTGCTACAACAAGTCTCAGTTAGCTTAACGCAGTACACATAGCAAGGTTTTTTTTTTAATCATATAATAAATAAAAAGAAAACAGAATAGAAAAAGATTCAAGCTAGTGTTAGAGGCCTTTTTTGCTTTTGTTAATTGTATAATGAATAAAAAGAAAACAAATTGCTAGAATACAAAAAGATTAGAGAAGCTAGTGTTAGGTTTGTTTTTAAAAGAAAACAGTCAGTTAGTAAATAAATAGAGTGCAAGTCTAAAAGTTTATTTTTTAATATAAAGAATAGAATTAGAATAGAGAGTGCTAGAGTTAGAGGGT
>NW_015540835.1:147183-147400 GCF_001515605.1 Sinocyclocheilus anshuiensis | reverse complement strand
ACAATAAAGCGACGTTCACTTGCAGAACGCAAGCTTCTAGAGGGCACAAGTCTGAAGTAATGAATTTAGGTAAAGGGGTGCAGAGCCAGTGGTGGTTTTAGATATATAGAATAGAATCAAATAGAAAAATTTGCTTAAAATATTTTACTATATTTTAAAAAATAAAATATTTTACACAAACAATATATATATATATATTTGTTTTTTTTTTTTTTGC
>NW_015540835.1:127218-147129 GCF_001515605.1 Sinocyclocheilus anshuiensis | reverse complement strand
TAACATTTTTATTTTTTTTTTTTTTTAATTATTTATATACTGTTACAGTATCTATTAATATTTAAAAATATAGCTGTCAAATATTTAACATTTTTATATTTCTATTTTAGTTTATATTAGTGTTATTTATATACTATTAAAGTATTTATTATTATTAAAATATATTATCGCTTTATTATTTCTATTTTTACGTTTCCATTTCAGTGTTATTTTAGTATTCTTTATATACTATTATAGTATTTATGAATATTTTAAATTTACTTTTATTTTTACATTTTCAGTTTGTTTTATTATAAGTTTTAGTGATTTTGTCATTTTTATTAGTGTTTGTTTTTTTAAATATTTATTTCAGCTTTACTTTTAGTGATTTTAGTACTTTAAATTATTTGACTTCATTTCTAAGTAATACTTCTAAAGGGGGGAGATCTTCATTTTCTTTATGCAAAATGTATGTTTTAATCTTTTGATCTTTGGGGTGAAATATGAGACCAGTTCTGGACATCTTTCGTGTTCGTGTGACTCTGAAGGGCTGAAACAGTCTGATGCTGTGACTCTCAATGCCAGTGCTTTCTGTGAAGCTGAAGATGTGTTGACCTTGACCGAGCAGCTGGCAAATTTGAAAGGTGTCTCTGTGTTGGAGGAATTCAGTACCAATGAATTGAAGTTTTCCAGTAAGTGTTAGGAAAGTAGTGTCATTATAGTTCAATCTTTACAGCTCCATTCTGCAGCAATTGGATTCGCAGGTTCCCATGACTGTTGAGATACGGCCGCCTGCTCATGAAGAACTCTATTTCAGCCAGTTTATAATGCAGGTCTGAGGTCTTCTGGGTAAAATAGATCAGTCATTCGACTCCAGGAGACGCTCTCAGTATCGCGGATATTCTGTTCAGCTCATAACATGAGAAAGAAAGCCATTTTTATCAAGTTATCAGCTTTGATAGGCTGCTGCAGACTCGAATGAGGCTCAACGGTCGCTCCTTCTCCGCTCAAGAGCCTTCAGTTATGATTCATCTCAAATATTTATTTAGTCATTTATCAGACGCTTTTATCCAAAGCGACTAATTCAATATATATATTTCATTTCCATTTAGTTTGTTGAAGTATTAAAATAACTCAAATTAAATAAAACTAAAACTTAATAAAAGACCTATACAGACATAATAAATTCAGACATCATTTAACTAAAATTAAAATAAATAACAAATACAAATAATACAAATCAAACGACAGTAGTTTATCAGTAATCCTAAAAAATAACACTGCCAAACTTACATGCTAAAAAACAACAACTTACTTACACATTGTAAGAAATGGTTATAAAAACTGAAACAGAAGCGAAACAAGTAATAGGAAAGAGGAGAAATAAAAAGCGATACTTATTAAACATCACTCTCGTTCTATTGGAGAAATACAAATAAACACGTATTGAGTTCATATTGAAGCTCATATCATGAAGATCTCTGACTTTGGTATCTGAGCACAGTTGTTTTGTTTTTTGTTGTTGTTTCCAACTTTTTTCAGCTATTGATTTTTTTCATTAGTTTAAGTTAACAACTTGCATTTTGATTTTATTTGAATTACTTTAATAGTTTTAGTTCTAATTAACAATACGAATATCAACACACTTCTGTTTTAAATTATGTAATTTTTTATATTTTTCATATTATTTTATTGAATATAATAGTTTTAATTTAATAGTATTTCCTTTAGTTAACTACAACACTTTTTGTTTTAAATGATTATTATTATTATTATTATTATTTGCTTATTTTAGGATCATTTATTTATTTATGTATTTTTTGCGTTTTTTTATTATTTTGATTAATTTAATGGCTTCAGATTTAGTTAACAATAACAACATTGTTCTATTTAAAATTATTAATATATTTTTTGCATATTTTAGGACCACTAAGATTTTTTTTGTTTTATATTATTATATAAATATTAACAATAACAAAATTGTTCTATTTTAATTTATTAATATATTTTTGTTGCATTTTTTTATTTTGATATTATTTTAATTAATTTATTTATTTTAGTTTAATAGTTTTAATTTTCTATTTTTAATTATTTCTATTTTTGCATATTTTAGCATCAAGTTTTTTTTTTGCATATTAATGACACAATTGCAATCACAAACTATAAGTGAATTATAAGTGTATTATAGTATTTTTTTTACTTTATTACAGTATTGAAAATAATTCTTAATAGTTTGAGACATTAAGATCTCATATAAGTACTTTAGATGAAGATTTAAACACAACTTTCCATTTGCTCTGATTTATGTCCAAGTAAGAAATATTATAGAAATGTAATAGTGATTTGTGTTTCGTGTAGATTGGTAACACGCTTGTCTTTGCCTCCTATAACTCCTGTTTTAACAGCATTTCCAACTTTTGCTTAAACATGGCACAGCTGGCATAGTGAGGTGTTCGCTCAAACGAATTAGCACTAAACCGCTGAGTACTAATATTTGGAGAGCGCATTATTTCTGTATTTATAGCTCATCGTCTGCAGGAAGAGATTGCAAAAAAACACAATATTCTTCCCCAAGCAATGACCATATAAAGGACAAAACGCTGTGAAAGACTGATAGCATCAGTGGAAGAAAAAGGGTCAGCGATCGTTTGTTTTTGAACGGAGGCTCGGGTTCGCTGAACAAAACTGCCTGCTGCAACTCAAACCCTTGATAGCATGCAAGAAGATTATGCTGTCTGCGTGATAAAAGCCGTCTTTTCCTGTAACTTTGCTGTCATTTAATGGCTTTTTCTCAGAGCCTTGACAGCTGTATGCTTTCAGATTCACACCTGAGAGTAAACTCTGCTTGCGTCTTCAGGAGGAACGGCTTCCAGACAGAAGGGCTTCCTGGGCTGCATTCGCTCGCTGAAGCTGAACGGGAAGACTCTGGATCTGGAGGAGCGGGCGGAGATCACGCCCGAAGTGACGCCCGGGTGTCCTGGACACTGCAGCAGCTACGGCGGCCTGTGCCAGAATCACGGCAGCTGTGTGGAGGATCACAGCGGCTTCACCTGCGACTGCAGCCTCTCGGCCTTCACCGGCACCTTCTGCCATAAAGGTACTGAATCTCAGGAGGTTCAAGGTGGTTTTTACTCCAATAGTAGGGCTGGGCAATGCATTGATATCAGGATTTATCAAAGAATTAACATAAATCAACTTTCTAATTTCCGCACGCTGTAGCCTGTATCCTTTCATATCAAAGCACGAAATAAACTACGTGCATGCTATGCTGTGGTCAGTTAAGTCATGAAGTTACCAAAAAGGCGATTAAAGCCGCCTTAAAAGTGTGCATGCATGTAATATATTTTATATGAGTCACATTTAAGAACATATGTCTGAAATGGTTTTCAAAACTGGCCTCGAGCAGCCCAGCACTGTCTCGCTCATCTAACACACCCGATGTAACTCGTCAGCTCATTAATAGAGACTTTCAGACCTGAAGTGGGTCAGAAAAGGTCAAAACAGTTGAGAGAAAATATGATACGTGTCAGATCCGCGTCATGTTCAGCAGCGGCAGCTCTTAAAGAAATAGCAGCCAAAACAACCTAATAACCAGCTGCTGTGATGTCTATTAATCAAAGGACAAAGAAAAAAAGAGGAAAACATAACTTTTAATTTAGAATTTAGTGTTTGATCATTTAAATTTCTGTATATTTCTGCTGAAGGGCACAGGTAAATATGACATTTATTATAATGAGTTTATGTGAAGATTGTTTTAAGTTCACTTAAATTAGAAGTTATTTTTTAAAGTCTAATAAATGTTAAAATTGATAGTTCTCAATTATACTGTAATGTTGAATGGCTATAGTCAATGGTTAAATATGAGGGGGGGGGGCAATTTTATAGAGAAATCAGTATTGGCATCATTGATACTGGCCTTTATGTTGTTTGTACATTAATTTGAAGATTGAATGTGAAATTATTACAATATAAAAGTATATTTAAAAATGTTAATGTTAGGTGGGATTAATCACGGTTAATCGTGATTAATTTCAGAAAAATGTGTGATTAATTAGTAAAAAAAAATGTATCGATTGACAGCACTAATTTTAACAAAGCAAATGTGGTTTGTTGTTGTTGTTGTTGTTTTTTTGCCCTGACAGTAGGTCTGGGCAACAAAACAACATCGATATTTATTAAAATAAATAAATAAATAAATGTACAATAAACTATAATAAACTTCATCTCCAGACTTTATGAGCATTTCATTTAATAAAAGCTATCATAAAATACACTGAAACTGAAATATTCACACAGATATTTTACTCAAATAAAATAATAATAATAATAATAATGACATTTTGCTAACTAATGCTTTCTATTTTCTCTTTTATTTTCATGTTATTTTGGTATATTTTATATACTATTATAGTATTTATTAATATTTTGAATTAGCTTATTTTTATATTTTCAGTTTTCGTTTTACTTTACCTTTACCTTTACATTTTAGTAATTTTGTTATGTGCTTTAGTCATTTTATTAGTTTCTTTTTATATATATTTACTTTTATTTGTTATTTCTTTCAGTAATTCTAGTACTTTAACTTATTTCAGTTAGTTTTCAAGGCACCAGTTCTAATTTTCACTTTTTACGTTTAAGTTTTTCATCAAGTTTTATTTTATTTTATTTTATTTCAGTTACCAAAAATGACTTTTAACAGTTCTCCAGGGCTGCACTTCATGAGCATTTTACTGTTTCATTTATTTGCTAATTTCATTTATTAATTTATTTAAAGCAATCGTAAAATATACTGACACTCAAAAGTCTTTGCAACAAACCACCAAAATAAAAGTTTGGTTTAACTTGATGAAATTATTACGGAAATATATTACTATTGTATAGTACTTTATCTTGACAAAAAAATTGTTAAGTATAAAATGTTAAAAATGTTTTGTTGTAAATGAATTACTACATTTTCATTTGATTACATTTCAAAAGATTGATTACATTTTTTAAGTTTTATGAATTCACTTCATTAGGCACCATTTTTTGGTGATAAATTGGTATTAAATCATTCAAATATAACTGTATTGAAACACAGAATCCATAAAAAATTAATTGGATTTCATGGGGCCATAATTAAAAATCTTATTTTGTGATGTAACAAACATGTAAAATATATTTATTTCCCCTATTAATGGTACATATTGATATAAAACTATACAGAAAAAAATATTTGATTATATTTTTGTCCATATTGCCCAGCCCTACCTGTAAGACAACATGACACAATGATCTTACACCATCTTATGATAGTTATGTATATCCATAATCCTAATCCCAGTGCGTTAAATCTCTCTTTTAGACGTTTCTGCCTTCTTCAAACCCGGAACATCAGTCATGTACACGTTCAAAGAGCCGTACGAGCTGAACAGGAACGTCAGCGCTCAGTCGTCCTCCATCTACTCTGATTTAACGCTGAGAGGAGAGAACGTTTCGCTGAGCTTCAGGACGAGCCAAGCGCCGGCGCTGCTGCTTTACATCAGCTCATACTACAGAGAGTTCCTCGCCGTCCTGCTCGACAGAAACGGTCTGAAACGCTCTGATTCTCCTCTCTAAGCACATTCACGTGGATTAGCTTGAGTCTGGGGAATCTCTCAACACACCAGCCACACTAAATTACTTCCTATATTGTGTGAAATCCTGCAAGAGTGAGGGAAAGCCGTGAAAGAAACGGCCGGTGGGGGACTTATTCCCTCGTGAGACTGCCACGCGTTCATGAGCGCGAGTAAACATGCATCTGTGATCTCACGCACCAGAAAAGCTGCATTCAAGCTCTGCATGCCAGATTCTCAGATGCTCTCTTAATTTAAAAAGTTACTCGACTTTCATCCAGAAAACACCAGCCTGACATCAGAGGCACATCATTTAGGCTTTCCTGTGCTATAAATCTGCCACGGCAAGGGAAATTATATTTTAGTCAAACTGCGCGTTTGCAGAATTAAATGTGATGAGAAACAGGCTGAGAGCCATGAAATAATGCAATAAACATTCAAGACCTCTTTCTATTGCGTCATCTTCACAAATCATACAGTGTAGGATGATTAAAAGACTCTTTTGAGACAGTTCTTTTAGTGAATCATGGCAAATTTGATCTTTATCAAACATGATGCAATAAAACCTTTTTTTTTCCATTTGCCACAAAATAATGCGAAGACAGTAAAAATACAAGACATGTTTCTATTGCATCTTTGCAAAACATAGAGTAACCAGTTGACACTTTTGAGCGGATTCTTTTAATGAATCGTGCAAAAAGACTCATGAAGTTTGATTTGAATCACTGTATCCTGACCAAACGTGATGCAGTAAAACCTTTTTCTCGTGTCAAAATTATATTTTACTTGAAAAGAAAAATGGATAAAAATGACACAACTGCATAACAAAATTATTAAAACTTAAACTAAAATTAAAATGAAATTACAAAAAAAAAGCTAATTCAAAATATGAATATATATTGATATAGTAATACTAAAATAGTTGTGAGTTTTCAGAATTAAACGTGATGATGGGATAAACAAGCTGCGAGCCACGAAGTGTCCCGGAATTGCGTATTCGTTGCAAATCATACAATGTAGTTTGATTAATAGATTCTTTTGAGACAGTTCTTTTAGTGAATCATTCAAAAAGATTCATGAAGTGTGATTTGAATCACTGTCGTAAACAAGCATGATGCAAGAAAACATTTTTTTCATGTAACAATTATATTTCAGCCACAAAATAATGCAAAGACAGAAATAATACAAAACGTCTTTCTATTGCATCTTTGCAAAACATACAGTATGACAAGTTTATTCATTTGAGCCAATTCTTTTAATGAATCATGTAAAAATGCTCATGAAGTTTGATTTGAATCGCTAACCAAGCACGTAAATCTGCATTTTCGTCCCAATGTTTTGTTTTAATCGTGTTCAGAAAAATATTAATTGTTGCTGGAAATGTATTGCATCATGTCAGGTTAGAACCAGAGTTTTTAACCGTTAACTAAAACTAAATCTAAACTAGTAAAAATAGTTTTCTATAGTTGAAATAGAGCTGTTATGAACTAAAATATCTATAATAGATGAAAAATGTAAAGTTAAAAAAATTTAAACGAAAATTTGAAATATTATCTTGGTGACTAACTGAAAATAAAACTAAAACAAATAAATTAAAGCTAAATAGAAATATTTAAAAGAAAGAAAATAGCAAACATATCAATTACAAAAACTTAAAACTAAAATTTTAAATAAAAAAAGTCAAAGATAATTCAAAATATTTATATATATATAGATATCAATATAACAAAGAGTGAAAAATTTAAGGGGGTCTGAATACTTTCCGTACCCACTGTATATATATAATACTAAAATAAGTTAGAACACAGCGTAGTGAATTACTTGAGCTTGTTGGAATGGATGCTTATATAAAATTGTGTAGATTTAGTTTTAATAAATACTATTTTAATTACAAAACATCAAAGTATGTTACCCAAAATAGTCTTGTTTTATTTGGCATGCTGTTAGGGCCAATTATTGTGGCGTCCCGCGCCGCCGCAGCAGCAGCAGAATTCAGTAAACTGTGGATCTGGCTCATCACGGCACACACAGAGAGCAAGCAGCAGACAGCTTGTGGCGTTAATACCTGCTAGTGCAATTATGCAGAAAGTCCATAACAGCCTCCAGAACCCCGCCGGCTGCTTTGACAGCTTCCTGTTCCTGTTGCATGCCATTTTTATTTATTTCTCAGTGTCCATATGCATTAATTAACAGGACAGTTCACCCAAAAATTGCAAGCAAAAGACAGCTGATCCATTAGCACAGAAACAAGCACGCTAACAGCCGTATAGCAACATGCCACGTTTAATATTTGTCACATGCAAAACCCACTCACACTGCCGTTCAAAAATTTGGGATCAGTAAGATTTGTAATGTTTTTTAAAGAAGTCTCTTCTGCTCATGAAGCCTGCATTTATTTGATCCAAATATTGTGAAATATTATCGTGATTTAAAATAACAGGTTTCTATTTGAATATACTTTAAAATATAATTTATTTCTGTGATGCGCAGCTGAATTTTCAGCATGATTACTCCAGTCTTCAGTGTCACATGATCTTCAGAAATCAGGGTTGGAAACAGTTTTGCTGCTTTTTTTTTTTTTTTGGAACCTGTGATACTTTTTTTTTAATTGTTTGATGAATAAAAGTAAAAAATAACAGCTTTAATACAAAATAGAAATCTTTTGGAACTATAAATATTTTTATAAGTTCAAAATTTTGGGGTCAGTACTTTTTTTTCTTCTTTTTTTGGAAGAAAATTATATTTTTATTCATCAAGGATGTGTTAAATTGATAAAAATGTGATAGTAAAAACATATTGTTAGAATAGATTTCTATTTTGGATAAATGCTGTTCTTTTGAACTTTTTTATTCATCATAGAATCATGAAAAATGTATCACAGGTTTCAAAAAATATTAAGCAGCAAAAATGTTTCCAACACTGATAACAAATCAGCATATTAGAATGATTTCTGAAGATCATGTGACACTGAAGACTGCAGTAATGATGCTGAAAATACAGCTGCGCATCACAGAAATAAATTACATTTTAAAATATATTCAAACAGAAAACAGTTATTTTAAATTGTAATAATATTTCACAATATTACTGTTTTTTCTGTATTTTTAATCAAATAAATGCAATCTTGATGAGCAGAAGAGACTTCTTTAAAAAACAAAAAATCTTACTGATCCAAAACGTTTGAATGGCAGTGTATGATTACATGTTTAAAAACTAGATTTGTAAAGAACTATTAAGTTCACCTGAGGTGATATGCATGATTAATTCCACGCATTAGTTTTTTAATTTATTTCCGCATCTGTTTTGTTTCATAGAGGATAAAATTTTAATCCTCTTAAGAAGAAGCTTTGTAGTTGCAAAACACATTGGCTTCTGTCGCATGCTGATGTTTACTGCGGTTAAACAGTGACTTTTTACCATATAAAGCCTGTTGAGAAATCCAATGCTCTTTGTTCTAAAGGACATTTGGACGTCAGGTACAAACTGCAGCACAACAGAGACGCGGAGGTTTTCCGAGCCAGCGGCAGGAATCTGGCCAACGGGCTTCTCCACCGCGTGAGCGTCCAGAGACTGACAGAGACGCTCAGTATTCAGGTACTTCGACGCCGCTCAAAGTCCACCTCTCTTATTCTGCATCAAAGCAGGACTGAAGGGACTTTCTGGCTATTCTCAACATACAGCATCTGTGACATGCTGTTGATTTCCATGGGAAATATGTTTGCAAAAATACACTGTTTGTTTGTTTGTTTGTTTGTTTGTAGTTACTTAAAATAAAATTTTATATATATATATATATATATATATATATATATTATTTTATTTTATTTCAAGTAACTAAAATGTTTTTGTTTTTTTATGGTTTTAGTTTTAGTTAACTATAATAACACTGCTTGAGTCTAATGGGAAAAAAACTTCCAAAATACACATTTAACTGTTTATTTTATTGCACTTTATCGAACTGCTTCTGTTTCGTTTAAAAGACATATTTTTAAGGGCCGTTTTCTTTTGCAAAAATACACTGTTTGTTTGTTTGTTTGTTTGTTTGTTTGTTTGTTTGTTTGTTTGTTTGTTTGTTTGTTTGTTTGTTTGTTTGTTTGTTTGTTTGTTTGTTTGTTTGTTTGTTTGTTTGTTTGTTTGTTTGTTTGTTTGTTTGTTTGTTTGTTTGTTTGTTTGTTTGTTTGTTTGTTTGTTTGTTTTTTAGGCTATTTTGCTTCCATAATTGTCAGATTTCAGATCAGTGTTATTTTAGCATCTTTGAGATACTATTATATTTTTTGTACTATTATAGTACAAAATTATACTATTATAATTTTGACATACTATTATAGTTTCTGTTAATATTTTGAAATAGATTTTATTTTGATATTTTCTGCTTTCATGTTCATTTTAGTTAAAGTTTTAGCAATTTTGTTGTGTGTTTTTGTAACTTTTATACATTTTTGTTGTTTTTAAATAAGTATATAGTTTTTATCATTTATATATTTTTGAGTTATTTTAGTGTGTCAAGTTAAACTAGATTAAAATGTTGCTTTTTTTATGGTTTTAGTTTTAGTTAACTATAATAACACTGCTTGAGTCTAATGGGAAAAAAACTTCCAAAATACACATTTAACTGTTTATTTTATTGCACTTTATCGAACTGCTTCTGTTTCGTTTAAAAGACATATTTTTAAGGGCCGTTTTCTCTTAGTTTGATGAGTTTGTTTCTCCACTTCATTAGTACTTACTGTGCATACACCATTTACAGTTTTATTCTTATTTATACATTCTGAAGGTTTTTATAGAGGGGTTTGGTCATATATCATTCACACTGATTTATAGAACATTGTAATCCTAAAAACATGGTGAAAATGTGTGTTTCTTTCTGGCTGTTTAAAGTGTTTTCTGATTTATAGAGTGATAAAAAGTAAAATCTCTGTCAAATCTTTCACTTTAATATGTCAACTAAATGAAACACGAATTTTGAATTAGATAATGCATCATTTGCATATTTAACATTTCAGAAAATTTGTAATACAAAACAATTGTCTTAAATGATTAATCACCTGGGGAAAGTATGCTGATATCTATTAGTTAGTTAATATGTTACCCTATTAACTTGTAGTGTCTTGCCTTAAACGGCTGTAGCAAAGAAGTCGATAAATAAGTTGATAATATCCCAGAATATTCCTTTAAACCCTTTAAAAAGCTGCAAAATGCATCAAACTATTAAACAGAACATCCTTGACAAGCTATGCATATATTCATGAATTTGAAATGAAGTTTTTGATCACATGGAGACTTTGATTTTGAGTGTCCAGGTGAAATCGATTGGTCTGATGCGTGACATGCGCTGGTCAATAACGGTCAGTCAGCTGGTCAGCGCCGCTCTGTCATTGACTATTTTGCAATAAGCACACTCTGAATGCAAAGATGCTGCCGGACCGAAGCGCTTCCTCTGGTGTTGAACCAGCTAGCGGCTGCAGTTTGACAGCGTGCAGTGACATGTTTTATAATTACTTTGAAGATCAGTTTTAATTAAAACGCTTGCGGATGAATATGCCCTTATGAACAAACATGATGCTGTCATAAAATTGTAACTGTGCCTTGTTGTGTTTTTTGTAGGTCGATCAGCATGCAAAGGAATATTTCAATCTAACATCGGACACTGAGTTCAAGGCCATCAAATCGATAGTCTTGGGAAAAGTGAGCGGTGAGTCAAATCACTGTAAACTGTCAGACGGAGATTTCCACAGATTAAATATTTGAATTTGAACTTCTAATTTTGAAATGTCCACAACGATTCAAAATGAATTTAATTGACTGCTCATATGGCAATGATTTTTGAAGCAGAATTTCAAAAGTTTAAACTAAATGATTTTTATAAAACATTTTGTTCAGGATGAGTTTTGAACTGCATGCATTAAAAGAAGTCTATTATTAGGAGGTTCGTTTTTGTTTGTTTCGTTTTGTTTTGCATTGTGACTTTTTTCATGACAATTAAGCATAAAACTGCATGCATTAAAAGCTGCCTTTTATTAGGATGTTTGTTAGTTTATGTATTTATTTTGCATTGTGACATTTTTTCATGACAATTAATCACAATTTGCCACTAAATTCTCATTATTTGTATATATATATATATATATATATATATAAATTTCCATAAAGTACAGTTGTAAGTAAATAGCATTGTAATATTTCTTATAATGCCTTTATTTTTTTCTGATTTTAATTAAAATTTTTGTTCAGGATGAGTTTTTGAACTGCATGAACAAAAGTTGTAGTGGTCCTAAAAATAGACTTAATTATATTTTTTTTAAGTTTAAGCTAAATGTTTTCATAATAAATGAGCAAAAACCAAAAGTCTTACATATGTGCTATTTGACAAGCAGTAATAATCTATTCTGAACATCACCAGAGTGTTTTTGTATTAAGGAGGAAATGTCTCTGAATCACAATCGAGTTCTGACCTCAGCGACATGCAGATGGTCAGTTAAGTGGCCATTATTATATTCATTTTAGAGGTTTTCTAAGCATCACGGATGCTGAAATGTCTGGAGGAAGCGGAAGCATCAGGAGCTTGTTTGTGCAGTCGGGTGAACTCTTCAATCTGAGTGAACAGAGTACGCGTTGTCCTATTTACTTCAGATAAGACTAATATTGACTTTACATGTTATTATTGTCATCTGGGGGGACGGCAAATGGGTCAGTTTAATTTTTTATGTCTATAAATAAGATCTGCAGCAGCTTTCTAGTCATAAAACCCGAATAGATGAATAAAACATTGAGTTAATAAATAATACAGCAGAAGTTTGAAAATACAAAGCTTGCAGGGGGAATCTCAGGAAGACGTTTTGTATTAAAAAAGTATTATTAGGATGATTTTTGTTTGTTTGTCTTTGCATTGTGACTTTTTTCATTAAAATGAAGCACAATATGCAACTAGCATTGTAGTTTTTGTTATACTGCCTTTATTTTTTCTGATTTTAATAAAACATTTTGTTCAGGATGAGTTTTGAACTGCATGCATTAAAAAAGCCTTTTATTAGGAGGTTTGTTTGTTTATGTGTTTATTTTGCATTGTGACATTTTTTTCATGACAATTAATCACATATATTCATAATATTTTTATTATATAAATATTTTTTTATTTTGTATATATATATATATATATATATTATTATTATTATTTTATTTTTTTTCCCCATAAAGTACAGTTGTAAGTAAATAGCATTGTAATATTTGTTATAATGCCTTTATTTTTTCAGATTTTAATTATATTTTTTGTTCAGGATGAGTTTTTGAACTGCATGACAAAAATTCATAATGGTCCTAAAAATAGACTTTTTTTTGCACAAATATAACATTGACTTTTGGAAATTATATTTTTGTAAGATTTACTGGCAGGGTTTACAGATATTAAGAAAATGAGGAGCTTTACGATTGCACATGATCAGTGAGCTCTGTTTTATTCTGTATCTCCCCCAGCAGTCATTTCTATAGTTACCCAAATATCCTCATGAGCCAAATTAGGCTGGTTCATTCTCTTCGTAATGATGTACAGGTCAAGTTTGGCGGTGTTTTATGGAGGGAAACATTCTCGCGGGGCAGCGTGTGCATCCATATGACCTTTCATATGAACATGTGACATGAAACACATTTGCTGTAACTCTTCAGATAGTGTGTCACTGAAAGCGGCCTGTGTGTCATTTCCAGCAAACACTATCGATCACGGCCAGAAATCGACTTGTAATGAATACTAAATCAAATGTGAAACCTGCATCGAGCTCCTGAAGATTAATATTACACCAGTTCTGAGCTGAAATGACTGCAAGCAGATGCTCAGAATCAAGCTGGAGAATAAGATCATCAGGTGCATGTCAAAATAGAGACACACCAAATACTGAGACCATTCATGCTCATTTTTCCATTTAACCTTGTAAAACTTGACATATGAAATAATAATTGAACCTGTAGACAAAATCTTTGAAAAAGTTTGCATATGCTTTTTTTGTTGAGTATCATATTTGATCCATCGAGCTTTTATGGCTCATAGTCAAGAGAGAATATTGAGAAAAGAACAGCTCAATTTTATTCAGTCTCAAACTGAGCAAAAATATGCAATTTGCCTTAGATGCTGATATTTATATGCTTGTAATGTAAATCAATGAGATCTTTATAACAGTAGAGCAGATATTCACATAAAATGCTCTAAATATCAGTCGTCGCTCTTTATCTCCAGTAATGTGTCTCAGTAAGATGAGATTGAAATGATCCAAACGTATAATGCAGTGATTGAGAGCTGAAGAAATAAAGGCTCCTCAGAAGATGTGAGATGTTCTGGAGGCTTGTGAAGATCATTCCTCCGCTGAGGAACAGTGAAAGTAAAGCTTCTGGAAACAAACGCTCCTCAAAAGATCCTGAGGATCAGATTTGAGACTCTAAAACATGAATGATGGAGAATCAAGTAAAGCTGAGCTGCTTCAGTCCAGTAAGTGTTCATCTGGAGATATCACTGCAGTTATTCTGACGCTTACTTGATCAAAATCAGTCAAGATTTGACAGCAGAAAGACACGCGAAGCTCCAGCTACTGTTACACTACAAGAGCTTTGACTGAGTAAACTCTAAACTATCAATCAGACGACAGAAGCATGGAGGAGATTGAGTGTGAAACAGGTTTAACAGCAAAGTTTTGATCATGTTGATCATTTGGAAGCCTAAAATTTGCATATCAAATACCACACAGTAGCTTTATAGGGTGAATTGTTCACTCAAACTGCAATGCTGATAATATAAAATGTAAAGTAAAGAGCAGACCTAAAATCTTGATGTTGAATAAAAAAGCTTCATGCGCTTGTTATCTGTCGACTACGTTGTGTTTTTTCTTTCCATGGGCCATCGAGCCGCCTGTGGCTCAGTGTCTGAATAAAAGCACTTTCATCAGGCTCGATGTGTTCAGTTCACTGCCGTTGCAGCGTGCAGTTTTCACTCGAGATGTTTGGTACAAAACCTGGATCGCATGGTTTTGTGTTCAGTCGCCGCTGTCCATGTACGTTTGAAGTGAGACTCGCATCTCGTTACAGAGGCTGTGATGAATGTTACCTGAGCTTAATGGAGTTCTCATGTTATGTGTCGGTAAATCTTGTTTCAGATGTTTCTCCTGAATTCTCTGAAATGAGTCAGTAGTTGACATACAGTCTGTAAAATGAATGTGGAAGCAGCTCAGATCATTTGGTCTTGGGAGAATTTGATGAGAAATGTTTGAGTTCATAACGAGATCTCTGACTTTTGATTGCAGATCTCTTCTGAAACTCAAGAGGAGACGTTTGTGAGTCTTTTTCTCAGGCGAAACATCTCAGAAGCAGGAAACTCAACCAAACATTTTCATTAGATCTCCATTTAATTGCTATCCTGGAGAAACCAATGAGATATTTTTGAGATCTATCACTTTATATTGCAGATTATAGTACCTTAGTAGGCCAGTTTGAGACAGTAGCTGTTTCCATCACCCGGTTTTTATGCGCATTTTGAAGTATTGCATCAGAAACGAGTGATGGGAAACGCCAAATTTAGACATTTTCATGCTCGCTTGAGGTAGTTTTTGACTTGTGCGAAAAAGAGTTAATGCGAATAATGGGAGATGGAAAACCATTTGCTGAATAAATTCCTCCATGAGCATCAAAAAAGTCATGTGACTTTGAGCAATGGGATGGCATAACTTGACTAACTGGCGGACTGATCTCTTTTCACGGCATCTGAAATGTTGTTATGGTCATTCTGAAATGCCTGAGCAAAGTCTGCGTCCTACTTTTCTTAGTGATATTTAGTGCCAATTTATCAGGAAGTGACAAGTTTGCTCTCTTTGACTTGTTGGATGGAAACGGTGCTTATTCGCAAATGTTTTATGTGATATTTCAGGTTTTTTTGCACACAAGTTAAATTCGCAACTTTGGATGGAAACAGCTATTGAGGTCTCTTCTGAAACTCAAGAGAAGACATGTGAGATCATTGAGTTTGTTTGTTTTTTTTCTCAGGAGAAAGATCTGAGAGGCAGGATACTTCAGAAAATCCATTAGATCTCCATTTAATTGCTATCCTGGAGAAACCATTAAGATAGTTTTAAGATGTATGACTTAATATTGTAGACTTTGCGATCTTGGTAAATCTGAGTTCAGCTGGAGATACTGAGATCTCATTGAAAACTCTAGAGGAGACATATGTGAGATTACATTTGTCTTTTTCGTAGGAGAAACATCTGAGAAGCAGGAGACTAAAACATTTCCATTAGATCTCCACTGAATACTCAAATGCACCTGTTCTTGTTTGCAGAGTCAGGTGAAGTGGATCCAGAGATCGCTCGTCTGAACGCCCTGGGCTTCACCGGCTGTTTGTCTGTGGTCCAGTTTAACTCCATCTCTCCGCTGAAGGCGGCTCTGCTGTATCCAGACACCAGTCCTGTCATAGTCACCGGACCGCTGAGCGAATCCAGCTGTGGCTCATCTTTACCCACCAACCCATATGCCGCTGAGACCACTCATTCACTCACAGGTACACCATCAACACTGACGCCCACTTCCTTCAATAATTTAGTTATAGACAGTCAAAATCCCATTCATTTTCTCCATAGGTGAATTGATTGTAAACAACTTTACAGACCTACTGTGAGCTCCGGGTTGTTAATCAATGTTCAATCAATGTTAATCAATAATACAGTGGGTACTGAAAAGAATCAGCCCTCTTTAAAGTAATCACAGTTTGTTGCTTTACAGCCTGAAATGAAGACGGACACAGTTTTTGTTTTTGCAGCTTATAACATCCAAGTGAAGGATAAAACACCAACATGTCAGAAAAATTTTTAACATAAAATAAACATAAATAAATTGTTTCTATGTAATTAATGAGCATTCATTAATTCAATAGTTTTATATTTCTCCATGATTTTTATTTTAAGTCATTTGCAATGCTTCACAGGATTGTAGTTCTTTCCCGCATTAAAGCCCTAAAGTTCAGTCTTGTATCTTTGTCTTTTCACCAAATTTAACTTTTTTTGATCCAAATCAAAGTTTGTAATGCTGTGATTCTCCTCATAGCTGGTTGGTTTGGTTCAAACACTTTTTAAAGATCTCTATGGGGAAAATTAATGGAAAAATACTTCCAAAACCAAAGATGTTGAAACACGTACATAGAACGATAGATAGATAGATAGATAGATAGATAGATAGATAGATAGATAGATAGATAGATAGAACAGTTATAGGCATCTGTATCTTCTTCAGGCTTTGTTTTCCAAACTTCTCTCTAGTTTGTTGAGTTTTTCTGGCCAGATTCCTGCTGAAAGTCGAATCTCAGCAAACTTTCGTTCGCCGGCTCACTGAATACATCCGCAGTGCTAATTAAATTAGAGCAATAATGATGGTAATGGCTGATCACTGTATTAATCTGCGTGCGAAAGACCTTCATTTGCATAATCATTTCTCGATTGCCTCTGCGTTTGTGCTGCATCGCTCCTTCATCGAGCAGCTCTGGCGTATTCAATGAGCCGCGACCTTCGAGCGATAAATGCTTCGTAATGCTGTGATTCTCCTCATAGCTGGTTGGTTTGGTTCAAACACTTTTTAAAGATCTCTATGGGGAAAATGAATGGAAAAATACTTCCAAAACCAAAGATGTTGAAAAAGTGTACGGCACTGACTCACTCTTTTGGTTTATTGGTCAAACCAATTAATTGTCTGATATTTTCTGTCTGTCTGTCTGTCTGTCTGTCTCTCTTCTCTGCTGTAGATCATGTGGGTTCAGTAAATACGGGTGAGCCAATAGTCAATGCTATCAACAGTGACTCGGCTTTGATCGGAGGTAAATAGTGTTGTAGAGCATGAAATATATACTCCATTCCTCATGTGTTCTCATTTCATTCATTATTATTTCGCTGCTTTTGGCTGATTTTTACTTGGTCTTGCTCTAGGAATGCCTTAAATTAACAATTTGCCCAAATCATCATTTACTCGTTCCCAGACGTTTAGACTTTATGTACTTTGTGGAAGACAAAAGGAAATGTTTACCACCTTTTTCCATTCACTAAGACTGTTAAGCTCCAAAAATGCAGAATTCTCCTCATAGCTGGTTGGTTTGGTTCAAACACTTTTTAAAGATCTCTATGGGGAAAATTAATGGAAAAATATTTCCAAAACCAAAGATGTTGAAAAAGTGGACGGCACTGACTCACTCTTTTGGTTTATTGGTCAAACCAATTAATTGTCTGATATTTGGCCTTTTTGAGGTCAAAATGGACTGATAATCCTTGTATCCGAACCTAAATCTACCAAGAGGCTTTGCCAATGGTTTAACTAGTTCTGTTTTAGTGAATTTAGAGTAAATATCGACTCAACTTATAGTTTAAACTGTGAAGTACACGAACGCAAGCACTTTAACGCAAACCCAGTTTTATGTGTCAGACTGAAATTCATAACTTTGCACATAAGTATATGTGGAGACTCCTAAATGATTGTGAATATGAGATATTATGTTTTAGATTGTCACCGCAAAAAATTATTTTCTTGTTTTTCATTACAAATATCTAGATACATTTGCGTGAGAAGCAAAAGGACTTAAGATGTCATTATTTGTGAAAAAATGTATCAAAATTAAGTGAGGGTTTTTTTTTTCTTAAAATTAAAAGAAATATCTGCCAATGGGGCAAGAAAAATAATCTTGTTTTCCATTTGCATTAACAGTATTTTTCTGACTCCACTGGCAGATATTTTTCTTGTTTTAAGCAAAAAAAACTTATTGATAATTTTTCAGAAAACAAGACTTAATATCTCAAATCATTTTGCTTCTCAATTAAATGTATCTTCAAGAATGTTTAGATATTTGTACTTGAAAACAAGACAAAAAACTAAGTAAGAAAATCACTTTTTTGCTCTATTTTAAGATTTTTTTCTCATTTGTGGTATTTGTGAAATTTGCAGTAAAAAAAATGTCAGCATTTTAAGTTTTAGAAAATGGAACTTGGAAAATGGAATATATATATATATATATTTCATAAACTGATATAATGTCAAAATACCAATCTACTGAGGGATTAAAATCTGTTTTATACCTTTGTAATATACTGACAACTACCATAAAAACACGTGGTAAAGATGCTCAAATACAAAAAATACCCATACAACACTAAAATAATGCAATAAACATTCTTAACTAGTTCTGTTTTAGTGAATTTAGAGTAAATATCGACTCAACTTATAGTTTAAACTGTGAAGTACACGAACGCAAGCACTTTAACGCAAACCCAGTTTTATGTGTCAGACTGAAATTCATAACTTTGCACATAAGTATATGTGGAGACTCCTAAATGATTGTGAATATGAGATATTATGTTTTAGATTGTCACCGCAAAAAATTATTTTCTTGTTTTTCATTACAAATATCTAGATACATTTGCGTGAGAAGCAAAAGGACTTAAGATGTCATTATTTGTGAAAAAATGTATCAAAATTAAGTGAGGGGTTTTTTTTCTTAAAATGAAAAGAAATATCTGCCAATGGGGCAAGAAAAATAATCTTGTTTTCCATTTGAATTAACAGTATTTTTCTGACTCCATTGGCAGATATTTTTCTTGTTTTAAGCAAAAAAAACTTTTGATAATTTTTCAGAAAACAAGACTTAATATCTCAAATCATTTTGCTTCTCAATTAAATGTATCTTCAAGAATGTTTAGATATTTGTACTTGAAAACAAGACAAAAAACTAAGTAAGAAAATCACTTTTTTGCTCTATTTTAAGATTTTTTTCTCATTTAATTTGGTCTGTTTAGTACTGCTGTTTTGTTGTAATTGAGTGTTTTAATGACAGTTGTCTTTAGGAACCTGTAATAATTGTGAAAGTTTAATAAAACAATCAATAAAACATTAAATTTACCATTAACATACAATCTTCTACTCTCCAATTTTGTCTTCCAGCTACTTTCATAGCAGCATAACACTTACAAAACAAAAATGTATAGGATATATCATATGAAATAGTGCTTATATTTTTAAATTAACTGCAATATATGCACGGGCCATGAATGGCTATAAATTGATTCATATAAAAAAATATCTAGTAATGAAGACAAAAACGGCATTACATCACTTTATTGAAAGAATTAATTTGTGTCTTGCTAATGCATGAGTTTACATAAAGGTGAACATTTATAACTTAATGGATAGGTGGATGGATGGATGGATAGATAGATAGATAGACGGCTAGATAGATAGATAGATAGATAGATAGATAGATGGATAGATGGATGGATGGATAGATAGATAGATAGATAGATAGATAGATAGATAGATAGATAGATAGATAGATAGA
>NW_015540835.1:123025-126756 GCF_001515605.1 Sinocyclocheilus anshuiensis | reverse complement strand
AAGAACAAAAGATGCAATGTAAAACCCTAATGTATATAAATGATAACAAAAAAAATGAAGAAAAAACTTAAGTCACACGTGATTCTGCAAATTATAATATGACTTTTTCACCAAAAACGTTACAGTATTTTTCTGTAAAACGATATTAAAAATGCCAAAATTAAAAGTTAAAATGATATCCACTATGTATTGTAAGGAAACTTACTGTTAACCAATTAACAGGTTTTACTGTAGCATTTATACACCTTCAAAATTATAATATTTTACAGTGAATAAGTCTTCTAAGGTCATAATCTTTTTTAAAAAATCTTTTTTGAAGCTGTAAAAACAACATAAATTACTGAAGTACAAGAAAACACTCTTTTAGTCTTTCTACTTCAAATTGTCATGTTTAATTCAATGTGTTACTTGCATTTCTTTGTCATTATTTGTGAAATTTACACCAAAATTATTTCTGTATATGACGTTTTCTATGAAAATCAGGTGCAAGTTTACACACCTGTTTACTGTCACTGTATGGAAAAGAGCAGCGTGAACATTGTGCTAAACATCTCCTTTTGTGTTCACCGGGAAGAAAGAAAGTCATACAGATTTGGAACAACATTTTGAGAGGCAATTTACATTTTGTGAGCTAAAACTTGCACTTAATGACAAAGACGTCGGATGATTTGTCATGCAAAGTGAACTTCAGTCTCCGTGTGCTTTTGAAAGACTCTATAAAACTAATCAGAAAACCTCCAACCCGGCAGCGGCCCTCAATAATGACTGATTAACGGCTGCGTTCACATTGACCGAATATAAAGACTTCTCCAAAGCTATCGGTAAATAGAATGAAATTAACAAAGGCCCCCAAAACTAATTAAACATTTAAAGAAATTATTTGCTGATTAAGGGGTTTCTGCTACAATCCCGAATACACTTTGTCCTTTTCACAGCCACCGTAATGTGGCATTAAATTGAGTTGAGATTTATTTTGGCGCTTCAATTAGACATTTCTTTTACCCTTTATAATTAAATGTGCCATGCTTAACCGGCCACAAAGGAGAGAAACATTTTAGAGGCGTTTGGCTCTGACAGCGAGTAGAATTGAGACAAAGAAGCATTCACGTAACGAGACCATCAGAGCGCCAGTCGCCAGGGTTTTTTTGCCAAATCTCTGGCCCTTACTGATAGTCTGTATTTAACAGCTAAAAAAAAAATTTAATTTTTAATTAATTTCCCCCCAAAATGTGTTTGCAATGGCTAAAGCAAATTTTGAATTATCACCATAAACCATATGGAACTCCTTCAATTTTCATTACAAATTATACATATTTTTTTATATAAATGTAATTAGTTTAATTAAATTTATATTTGTTTATAATGTATTTAAATATATTAGTATTGGAATTAATATTCATTTAGATTAATATTAATTAATATAAATATATTGTTTATATTTTACTTTTATAAAATATATTATTATAAATATATTTTTATTTATTTTTTTATTTATATTAATTTCCCCTTTTTTCTTTTTCAGTGCTTACATCGAATGTTGAATTATCATCATGAACTATAGATATGAAATTCCTTCTGTTTTCATTACAAATTATTATGTGTTTATTAATTCAATTAATACATATTCATTACATTTTTTTACTTCATAATGTATTTTTATTGTGCATACATAATGCATGTCCATTTTGCATGTTTCATTATCCAAAGATGTAGAAATGTAATTGAGTCATATCGTCTAGCTCTGCTGTCTAGAGTCTCCTCACTATTTTGCATGTCGCTGTGCTGTTTTTCAGGTGTCATTGCCGTCGTGATATTTGTGAGTCTGGCCGCGCTGGCTGTGATGGCACGATTCCTGTACCGGCGGAAAGAAACGTTTCAGCCCCAAGAGCCCAAAGCGGGAAAAACAGATGACAGTCCTCAAACGCCCTTTAACACGGATCCAAACTCACAGAGCATTGTCAGTGATTACCAAAAAGAATATTTCATATGACGCTCTTTTACCTCGTATCGGACTAATCCAGTTAAACCGACGAACTGAAATGCCTTGTCGAGTCTAGGGACATTAACATTCACGGTGCATTATGGGGAACCGTCCGAGAGACTGGGGCTGCTGAAGAGGAGCGACGTGTCCCTAAGTTTTTGCCCTTTTTGTACATAAAACAGTTATTGTCCAGAGATCTGGCACAATAGTACGGTTTCTAAGGTGTGTATAATGACATTCATTGGTTGTAAATATTCTTTTGAAATGAAACTTTGTAACGTCACCTTCTCCTTTTGCCTTTGAATGATTCAGTGCTCAGTATTACGTTTAACGGAGTTAAAGAAGTGATCATTGTATAGCTAAATCAAAATAAATGTGTGAGTTGGCGAGTGCGATGTTGTTGTGAATACATGCGTTCGTGCAAAAGACTTCAGATTTTGCAGAAAAGGCTGTACGCTCCATATTTATCACTCTTTGCCCGTGCTTTTTGTCAATGATTTGCTACTTGGAACAAAAATACATCCTATGACAGTTGTTTATTGTGGACTACTTGTGTCTCTGGTCTTTTTTGTCTCTTAATAACATGAAAGTTGTTTTCGCTACCCATTTATTTACATATTTACATTCCATTTTACAAGTAAAAAAATTGGGTCAAAACAGGATAAAGAAAGTGCATTTTGAACATGAACATGAAAAATTAACATTTGCTGAAAATGTCCTCACTCTTAGGCCATGCAAGAAGTAGATGAGTTTGTTTCTTCATCAGATCTGGAGAAATGTAGCACTGCATCAGTGTCTCAGCAATGGATGCTCTGCAGTGAATGGGTGCCGTCAGAATGAGAGTCCAAACAGCTGATAAAAACATCACAATAATCCACAAGTAATCCACACCACCTCAATCCATCAGTTAACATCTTATTAGAAACAAATCTATCATCAAGATGTTTTAACCTTAAACTCTCACTTATAGACTAAATACGAGTCCATAATCCATAATAACGCTTCCTCCAGTGAAAAAGTGATCTGGTCTGAATCGGGAGAGAAATCTGCACAGATCAAGCACCGTTTACAAGCTAAAACAGCTCTAAACAAATACTGTATGTGGGTGGATTTTGGAGTGAGAGACAACAGGAGATGGACTTTTCCACTGGAGGAAGCGTTATTATGGATTATGGACTCGTTTTTTTTAGCCAGAAGAAAATGTTTGAAGTTAACAATCCATTATATCTTAATGATGGATTTGTTTCTTACAAACATGCAGCTTTTACGTGTGTGTGTGTGTGTATACTGTATATTCTGGGCACATGAGCTGTTATCTGCAGTTCATCTTGTATTATTTAAGAAATCATTTATTTATCACCCTCTGAAAACACACACGTTTGTATATTGATTTGAGAATCTATACATCCATTAGGACAAGAACTTTACTAGCCGAAGAAGAAGAAGAAGATTGTTAATATCCTGCTATGCACAAAGGATTATTAACAATTCATCAGCAAACTCAATAACGCAGTCTCGGCTTTGTCTTGTTAGTTACAGACAGCATGAGGAGAAACATGTGTCTCCTGAGCTGTTTGTTTACTTCTATGACACTAATACTGATCAAATCTTTTATTTTCAAATGTCATATTTCAGCTGTGAGCTGAGGGTCACCTTTCCTGAGAGACTCATGTGTGGGTGTGTGCATGGGTAGGTGTGTGTGTGTGTGTGTGTGTGTGTGTGTGTGTGTGTGTGTGTGTGTGTGTTTTCT
>NW_015540835.1:118225-121872 GCF_001515605.1 Sinocyclocheilus anshuiensis | reverse complement strand
TGTGTGTGTGTGTGTGTGTGTGTGTGTGTCTCTGTCTCTCTGCTGTTCTCTGTGTTTCTGCTCTGTCTGCTCTTCTCCGCAGAGCAGATGGCTGAATGCTCTGACTGAATATCACGCAGACTCAGGGGAAGAACACGCAAGAACCAGAGACCTGATGAAGAGCAGCTTCACCTGCAGAATACATGATGAGAACAGACAGACACAAACACTCAGAGCCACACAAATGTTGGTCACTGCAGCACAAACCTGTCTGACTGTCTATCCATCTGTCCATCTGTGTTTGTGTGTGTGTGTGTGTGTGTGTGTGTGTGAGAGAAACAACTACTGGATCATTTGCTGAAGTCTGGATTAGATGTTGTGAAAAATGAATTAGCGTCTGTCTGTCTGTCTGTCTGTCTATCCATCTGACTGTCTATCCGTCTATCTGTCTGCCTGTCTATCCATCTGACTGTCTGTCCGTCTGTCTGTCTGTCTGTCTGTCTATCCATCTGACTGTCTATCCGTCTATCTGTCTGCCTGTCTATCCATCTGACTGTCTGTCCGTCTGTCTGTCTGTCTGTCTGTCTATCCATCTGTCTGTCTATCCATCTGACTGTCTATCCGTCTGTCTGTCTGTCTTCTGTCTGTCTGTCTGTCTGTCTGTCTGTCTATCCATCTGACTGTCTATGCGTCTGTCTGTCTGTCTGTCCATCTGTCTGTCTGTCTGACCGTCTGTCTATCCATCTGTCCGTCTGTCTATCCATCTGCCTGTCTGTCTGTCCGTCTGTCTGTCTGTCTATCCATGTCTGTCCATCTGTCTGTCTGTCTGTCTATCTATCCATCTGTCCCTCTGTCTGTCTGTCTATCCATCTGTCTGTCCATCTGCCTGTCTATCTATCCATCTGTCTGTCCGTCTGTCAGTCTGTCTATCCATCTTTCTATCTATCTATCTATCCATCTGTTTGTCTATCTATCCTACTGCCTGACTGACTCTCTATCCATCTATCTGTCCGCCCATCCATCCATCTATCTATCATATAGAATTGCAATTTCAAATTAAGGAAGTAGATTAAATAAAATAAAATCAATTTTAAAAATGCATCTACTCGAACTTTCATTTAAGATTGATAGATTCATCCCTGTACTCTGCAGCATCAGTATAAATTCACTCCTCATGTCACCCGTCAGTGTGATGATGATCACAAAACTCATTGTAAAGCTGTATTGATTACATCTCCATCTGTAATCAAAAGTAATTATTGTCTCCATCATTACAGCTACATCTTTACACACTTTCTTACTGTTTATTATTCAGATAATTCCCATAGGCAGATATTTTTGTAGTGTGTGTTTTACAGGCGTACAACAAGGGAAAAGATGCAGAAGCACAGAATCAGTATTGTATTATGCTACACTTAGTGCGTTCAGATGCATTCAGTGTGATTCAGATGGATGATGTGGATGTAAACAGCATCATGATGACGGACTGTTTACATTCAGCCAGCTGTGTCAGCTGTCAGTGTGCAATCGTCCAGGCAAATATGAAATCATATTTGTTGACAGATTTTGAATGCTGCTTTAAGGTGCTCGAAAACACAAAATGGGCTTCAAGGAATGTTCCACATTCAAAACAAGTTAAACTCTGTGCACTGCATTGGTGACATGCTTTCAGTCACCATGCAAAATATCTTACCTCGTCTCTCAGGTTGGAAAAAATGCTTTACATTAATGCACTTTCTAAGTCTATGGGCCTGTTTGTGTTAAAGCACCTGCACAAATGTGTGTTTTTGCACTGTGAAGTGTATAAATCGTCATTTTTGCAATGGATTCTCTTTTCTAGGTGGATTTTCATGTAAACTGTCCCATTCAGGTGTTCTTCTGGTCTATATCCTGCAAAAGTTACTGGATTTGCTGTTTTTTCATGAGAGGAGTTCAGGTCTGGATGTGATTTTATCACTCTAGTTTCATATTAACAAATATAATGTTGAAGTTTTGTGCTTATACTTGCATCTAAAACTGTGTATTTTAGATTTTGATTAATATATGCTGGATATAAACTGGTCTATCGCTAAATATAATGTTTATCCCCATGAAACCCCTTGCAGTGTAAATGATTTCTGTAAATGAAGCTTTTACAAACTGAAAGATTTGTTTATTTAAAAAAACATTATACATTAATATATAATGTTTGAAATATATTAATAATCATATGTAATAAAAAATGTATGAAGTTATATTTGTCAATTTAAATTACATTGCACATATATTGTAATCTCTACTTTGTGAAGTTAATATAAATAGGTTTTTCTATTTTATTGTTTTAAATATCAAAATTATATTATACAGTATATGTATTGAAGATCGTATATCATTTATGAATTTATATATTGATTTTATGTTTGCTTATTTGTTTTACAAACTGAGAAATTATATATCGTTTAACTTGTATTAAACCTGATATATTCCTTTAAAATCTTTTAAGGATCACTTAAAGAAAGTAATTTGTTTGCAATGGTTTAATCTTTCAGTTCTCAAGGGAGAGTGAAAATGTTTCTGCACGAAACTATAAACCCACTCGAATCAATATGACAAACTTTAATGGGCTCATGAACAGCAGGAGGAACCTTTTAAAATGCAAAGCAGCACGCTCCAATTTACCCCCTCAATATTTTGCACATAATCGAGTGTATCAGCAATTAAATGCACACATTATCATGACCTTGGCATGGCGGATGATAAGACACGCCGATCTGAAGGATATGAAGCAGCAGTATGTTTATATCACCGTGACCTAGGCCTGATTACGCGTCTCTATTGCCCTGCAGGTTTTAAGGCGTCTAATCAGGCTGCGTGTTTTATTCAAATTTCCCTCTGATGTGTTGCTCTACACTTAATTTGCTCTGATGATGGCGATAATGATGCCCAGGATACGCGTTCACCCTGAATGAAGCCACTTTCACGGCAAAATCATTGATATTGGAAATGATTTCTAGGAAACAAGTTCAACATTTGTTCATTTCTGTGTTTTTGAGTACTAGAGCTCACAGTTATATAGTTAGTGATGTAATATCAACCTCAGGAGCGTCAGGTGTGGAGGAAAACAGATAATCTGAACCTCATAACTTGAGTTAGCCGTATTGTCCATTCATTATTCATCATGCTTCTTTTCAAAGGTCCCATATGCTGTTGTAGAGGAGCACGTGGCGTCTTTCAACCAATGCAGGACATCTATAACTTATTTAACACTCATGGTTGCTGAGCAGCTTGTATTGCATCAGCACAAGAAGCAGATCCAAAGGTCATCCCATCACCACATATGAACTCGTGTATGTTAATGATGCATCATTTCTAATATCATCCCCATGAGATATTCTGTAAAGCTTGCAACAGTAACCAAGGGGGCGGAGCTTGGCCAAGGTTCAGTTGATTCCAATAGAGTTTCACTTTAGCATGTTGCAAAGATAACGAAGTTATTACAGGATTAATACACACCATAGAAATATTGGGTGAAATTGTCCATATTTATTTTACTGAGGTATTCTTCACTACTTTTCAATATTGTATGGTGATTACTATTATTGTGATTGTTTTATATATTAATAAATAGGTTATTGTGTGTGTGTGTGTGTGTGTGTGTGTGTGTGTGTGTGTGTTGAAAATGATAATGC
>NW_015540835.1:91543-118104 GCF_001515605.1 Sinocyclocheilus anshuiensis | reverse complement strand
GTGTTTTATATATATATATAGATGTTTGTGTGTGTGTGTGTGTGTGTGTGTGTGTGTGTGTGTGTGTTGAAAATGATAATGCACAATATATACACAATATAGTATATTATTCTGGATTTTGCAGTATATTTTCAGGATTGAATACATATTTTATTTATACATTAAATTTCATATACGTAAGTGTGTAAAAACACTGGGTGTGTGTGTGTATATATATATATATAATATTCAGCATTAAATGAAATATTGTACAATGGTTTTATATATTATATACATACGCATATACAGTATGTTGTTATGTGTTTATACTTAAAATTAAAAATATATTATTGTATGGTAATTTAATCATTTAAGTCCTAATTAATTTGTCTAAAAGGTGTCCTCGAGAGCAGCTTCATCGTTTTTAAGCCTTTGTGTCGAGATTCCAGCAAGGACTTCTCCCTTAAAATACTCCCTACATAGGCAGCTCACTGGAGCTAATTATCTCCCTGTCCCACAGCAGACAGTAAACATCTTTGGGCTCAGTCGTGCTGTCACTGATGTCCTGGATGTCACACAGGAAAAACGAACGGATCCGTGGAGTTTTATTGCTGCGGGTCCGTCATAAATCAAGCTCAGCTGAGCCCTGGAATCAACATAAGTGATTACTCACCACTTGACTGAGAAGATAGTGGCTCGTCAAGTATCCTCAGGGTTTAGTGAGGCTAAACCGTTTCAAACGTCTCCGATTATTCAGAGAAATTATACACAACCTCACAGCTCAATGTCAAGTCTTAAATCCACAAAAAAAAAAAACATAATCCATAATCCATAAAAAACATGTTTTAGACATTTACTGTGGTAATGTCATAATCTCTGGCATATATACAGCAGCATTATATATGAATATTGTAATCAAGCTATACCATCTTATTTTCACTTTACCATGGTTGCACCATATTATTTTTGTGAGGACAAATCGATCTGATTCATTATAATATCCAGCCATGATTCATTATATTCTAATGATTTCATATGTGAGTGAAATGAGTGTCATTCTATCAGATGTGATTATGAGCTCTGTGTCTGTGATTCAGGTGGATGTCTGGTGATTTCTTTGAAGTGTTATCCTCATCCGCGGGAATGACTTCCATATGTCACCTGAAAGACCACCCAGAGTCCATTACATGGTAATTGGGTCACTTGTCTTCTGCTGAATCTTTTCTTTCTCGCACTGAATAAAGGAGGATTTTTCATGGCTGATTATAGAGAACAGAGAACACGCTGCCTGTCAGACAGAATCAACACACACTCGTCTACTGAGGATAAAAAGCTCAAAACAGTTTACAGAAGAAACCACTTTAGCTGGATGAGTTTGTGTATACCAGAGTTTAATCATCTTGTCCTCTGGTTGATTAATAAAAATCAATACTAAAGGATTGATGGATTACTAATGGAGTGTGTTTCATAATTTGGCATCAGTCCTGTTTGTTCAGCAGGATCTGATTTGACTCTTGGCAGATTCTCAGAGGGTGTTTATAGGATCCTGTTTGGATTGGTTACAAATTATGATGGAATTTCATTAGCAATTCTGTACTGATTCTGAAAATGAATACAAACCTAACCTGATGTCATACAGTGTCTTTAAAGTAATAGTTCACCCAAAAATGAATATTTGCTGTAAATGTGCTCACCCTCAGGCAATCGAAGAAACAAACTCATCCTAATCTTGGATGGCCTGAGGGTGAGTAATCTTTCAGCAAGATTTAATTTTTGGGTGAACTATTCCTTTAAATATGTTCTTTTCCAGTGAGCTGCTTATGTAGGGAGCATTTTAAGGCATCATAGATGCACTTTGGACATGAAGGCTGTGGCAAAAGGTAAGCAACATTGTTATGCAAATTTCACCTCCTAAGATTCCTCCTTTCATTGCATTTGGAGAAGACAATGCCAGAATGCATTGTGACCAGGTGGGTTAGGGGGGAAAAATCAAGAAAATGTTGATCATAAATATTTTTGCACAATACTGAATAGTATGCATAGTTTAGTGTAATTAAACAAAAAAAACTATTTTACCCAGTAATTTTGTGTGATATATATTTTTTTTTATTAGAGTAAACATGCCAACATCAAATTCTATTTTTAGACCTTTATTGTTTCATATTCTGCAAATGGCAATAATCAGAATTGCAAAGATGCTTTTGAGTGCTTTCTCAATAATGCACGTTGTGAGTGTGTCTTATTTATGTCTCTGTAACAGTGGACTGACGTGAGACGTGCAGCGGATCAATGACTGAGACAATATCTCAACCTGACATGTGCATGAACCCAGAAACCTGAGAGCTTGATCTCTGCAAGAGCTGCTGATCTCCTGCTAAGTTAGTGACTGAGCACTTCGGATGTAAAATTAAAGGAAACGGTATGTTTAGTTGATGATGCTCTTGTTTAGCGACTCGTGCCTCCCTCGTAATTAAACCTGCCATGACAGACGATCAAGATTAATGACGTGTGCTTATCACACTAATTCACTGTCAGACGTAGTGCAGCATTTGTTCAAAATCTTGTGAAAAACATATTCACCTCAAAAGTAAGATAATGTGTTTAAAGGGATAGTCCACCCAAAAATGAATATTTGGTCCCCATACTATAGAAGTCAATGTCAAAAGTCAATATATATATATATATACATATATTCTCTGAATTATCAAATACCATCAGCCTAAACATATGTCTCAAGCATGTTCATTACCCATAATGCATTGCAACCTCTCATTACACCCGAAACAAAGCAGCAGAAGCGGCAGTAAATTCTGATGAGTGTATTGATCGCGGTGCGCGAGGAATCCCATCTCTCTCAGCGGTGGCTGTAATGTATTGCGCTTTCTCTGTGGTTGCCCATTTTTTGCATGAGTGCGTTTTGCTGTGGTGGTCCTGCCGGGCTTTCGGCCGCCGACTCTAGATGGACCTCGCTCTGATTATTATTATGAAACATGCTCAGATTCATCATTTGATGTTACTGATGGGTGACGGAGTCGAGCGCCTCGTCTGTGACAGTAAAAGACATGTACATGACATTTCAGTATGTTGAGTGTTGTACTGTAAGCTGATTTGAAGTCATGATGTAGTTATTCAGCTGCTTGAAAGAGCTGTGCTAGAATGTAAAGATGAAGGTCAAACTCTCATTTAGATGTGTAAAAACTGCAGTGTTATATTCACTTGATGCTAAAATTCATCAGCAGCATTACATTGGTGTTCAATTCAAGCAGTAAGTCTACCACTTATTTTGAGCATAATTGCAAAAAAAAAAAAAGTATTTTATTTTTAATTATTTACAAAAAATTGATGCTGTTTACCCATCCAAAACTCACTGCCACATTGCTAGGGTGTTGTAGGTGGTTTCCAGGGAATTATTCTGGGTTTAGTAAGGTTATTATTATGTTGCAGTTGCTATGGTTTTGTGATTCGTTGCTAGGTGGTTGTTGAATTGTTCTTAGTATTTTCAGCGCAGTTCTATATGGTTGCTGGGGTGTTCTGGGTGGTTGCTAAGGTGTTGCTATGCAGTTACTAAGGTGTTCTAATTTGTTATTAGATTATTTAGCTGTTCCTAGGGTGTTCTGGGTGGTTGCTAGAGTGTTGCTAGAGGGTTTCTAGGGCATTGTTTTGTAGTTATTAATGTGTCTTGTATGGTCTTTACAGTGTTGCTGGTTTTGTAGGTCGTTTTCAGGTGGTTGCTAATGTGTTTAGTGCAATGTAATTTGGTTACTTGGTGATTGCTAGACTATTGCTATGCAGTTTCTAAAGTGTTCTCGGTTGTTTCTGCAATAATTTGCTGTTGCTAAGGTGTTCTGGGTGGTTGATAGGGTGTTACTAGGTGGTTTCTAGGATATTGTTTCGCAGTTAATAAGTTGCACTGAGGTGTTCAGGTTAGTTGCTAAGGTATTGCTATGCAGGTCTTATGGGTTGTTATTGCATTAATTTCCTGTTGCTAGTGTGTTATTAGGTGGTTTCTATGGCATTGTATTGGAGTTATCCAGCTGCCCTGTGTGGTTTTTAGCATGTTGCAATGCAGTTGCTATGGTTTTGTTGCCAGGGAGTTGCTAGGTGATTCCTAAAGTGTTCTAAAGTCTTCAGTCAGGTGCAATGTTATATTGTTGCTGGGGTGTTCTGGGTGGTTGCTAGGGTGTTGCTATACAGTTGTCAAGGTGTTCTAGGTTGTTACTACATTAATTTGCTGTTGCTAGGGTGTGTTTGGGGGTTATTAAGGTGCTCTGTGTTTTTTTTTTCTTTCTTCAGGTTGTTGCTGAAGTGTTCTAAAGTGTTCAGTGCAATGTTTATGGTTGCTGGGGTGTTACTTGGTGGTTTCTAGGATGGTTGCCTACTGATTTTATAAAGTTCACGTTCAAGTCTGTCATTATGTAGGGTTTGTTTTTTGTTGTTTGTAAAACAAGTACTGGATCAGAATGTGTAAGGTCCATTTTGAGAGGCAGTTTGAAATCAAAATTGGAATACTGAAATCACAAATGTCTGAAGTTCTCATTGGTTAATGAATATTTCTGTCATTCAGTAGTGTGCAAGTGCCCTTGCATTGAGACTCACAAGCAAAACGTACGAATTAAACTCCAGTATGATCTCACTAATGATACTCTGCTGCTGCTAAGTCTGTTTATTCATTTATAATCTTCATTTAAAGTCATCATAAGTTACGGTATTTACAATAATTAAATTTTAATGCTTTCAGTGAGGTGTCACATGCACTGAAAAAAACATTGATTTGAGCATTTGAAGTCCATTCGTCCTCCGTGCTGAAGGTTCACCGGATAATTACCGGTCTATATCTGATTAGCAATCCTGTGGGATGGAACGCTACACGGAAAAACATCTCCACGCGTCGGCCAATTACAAATGACACTACACACTCCTCTTGTCAGTTTGTATCCATCATACTCATCATGTGCAGCGCGGCGAGAATATTAATGTGACGTTTATTGATACAAAGGAGACCTGCGGTGCACGGAGGTCCTCCGGTTGTGCATCGTGCCCCGTCAAGTCAAACCGCCACAGGAAACACGCTGTACCTTCTGACGGGGTCGCATTCGGGGTTGCTGCAACAGAACTCCAAGCGAATACTCACAGCGGGCTCATTCCAGTGAATATTATTCATAGAATCACCTCATGTGCTTTCTTGTGTTACAGTCTCGATTGTAGAATAAATACGAAGCGGTGTTTGGTATCGATAAACAATAGCGATGAATGAAATAAGAGTGAAATACAATATTAGCAAAGTAAACAAAGGCCTATGTGATATTATATGGCATGTGTGTGAAGAGCACAAAATGCATTTACTTCTAAAGTTGCACCATAATGAATTGATTTCCAGAAAGTGTATTTCAATATCACCTCGTCACCCTGAAAGTGGTGTGCGCGGCTAACATCTGTAAGTACATCAGATATTAATTGAGCCATGTGTGTTCTTCCCAAAGCCCTGAGAGATCTGATAGCGTAAAGACGTAGATCATAGGGTTTTGTGAGCACAGATACGAATCTGAGGCGCCTACATAAATAAGAGCGATGTGTTAGATGTGAAGCCTGCTGCTCATGTTTTATTGATAGTCGGCCGCTTTACCTTCAGCGCAGCAATAAGTCTTTCCAGCCGCACAGAGCTTGATAATCCCACAGCACTTGAGCAAAACTCACGGCTTCACCGGCTGCTGAGTCCAGTGAATTATGATGTGTCTCTGTATTTTTAAAGTACATGTGGGGAAAATTATTGTTGTTGATACTGCTTCATAAGCTTCATAATAGATAAGCTGTTTTGCACTGGTTACACAATGTTGCTTATAGTTTCATAACATGTAAAACTAGGTTTTCTGCCTAGGCGAAATTTGCAGTCACATTGCTAGTGTTAAGGGTGGTTGCCAGGGTAACCCTGGCACCAAGAAAAGTCTTGTAGAAGCATCATAGCAATGCCCTGGAAACCACCCAGAACAATCTTAACAACCTCATAGCAACACCCTGGCAACAACCTAGAACAGTCTAGCAACCAAATAGCAATGGACTTGAAACCACCCAGAACAGTTACTACTTGTCTCAGAACGTTCAGAGACCATTCATTGCAAAATTTTAAAATGGAATGTTCCCTTAATATTTACATAACCAAAAAAATAAATAAAAGCAAAACTTTTTAAAGCATTTAAAAATGTTCACAACTTAATGGGAATTAGCAAAACATTCTGGATAAACCACAAAGCAATACCTCGGCAACCACATGCAACTCTTTAACGTGATGGAGGTATGTATTACTGAAAAAATAAATAAATAAAAAGGCAGCATTTATTATATTCAGCAAACATCATGTAGCATCTGTTTTAGCCTGAATTCTGGTATTTCTTCATATGCCACAAAGATAATTTTCCCCAGTTTCATGCAGTAATTGTTTGCGATCGTGGGCGAATCTGTGCCTTGAGTCATGACAGTCAAAAAACAAAACATTACTAACAAAGTCAATCTGCTGCGATCAGTTTTGCCAAAATGAGAGGTAAAGTGATGAAACTAATGAACGCTTTGTGAATAAAACTAATAAGGATGTTTTTGGACCGCAGTCAGCAAATGAAGCTTAATGCAGAACTCAGACAACAACAGCAGAGGACAAAACAAGGACAAACGCTGCTGCAGAGGCGGCAGACAGACGCATCATCTATAGAACAAACATTCCTTCATTACTGCTTCAGACGGGCTGAACGCAAACAGCATGACAGCTGCTGAAATACTGTAATCGATGGCAATGCAAACGTTCTGAATTCAGATGGCTTTTCACTCTTATCTCTAATCACACACTGTTTCTCCTGCCGTAATGGCTTAAATGGAAAGTTGAAATTGTGCAATATTCAGCATCACGCTCACAATGATTGCCAGTCTAGTTTTTTTTAAATGTCAAACAAATTCCTGTGTTAAGGTTTTATTAAAAACCTGTCAAATACAGGAACCTTAAACGCTTAGTCAATCCACATGTAACATGATTGCAATTCCTAAATTATTATTCTAAAACAAATTTTTTGAAATTTCATTCCTCTTAATCCATAAAAAGAGATTACAAACCGAGATGACATCAATGTCAGCAAGTCTTCTTGTGCTGATTCATTTCATACAGAGAAAGACAAAAGCTTTACGTTTCATTAACAGAAATATAAAGTCAGATACGTTTCTTTCTTCATACAAATAAGAGTGAACAAAACACACTTTTATGTTCACAAAATGGATGGAACTTCTGAATCACATGCACAAAATCAGTATGTTACTCAAAATTGCATTTAGATTCCGGTTATTCACTCAGATCACAAAATTGGTTATGTTACATGCCCTAAAAACCACACGTATGAAGTCAGTCATCACAATCTGCAACTCTAACTTATCAGATTTACAATAATGTTTGTCTGGCAGATAATAAAAAGGGCAAAATAAAAAAAATGAAATAAATAAAATAACTGATTTGCACCGAAGGACACACAGAACCACCCTAGCAACCTCATGGCAACATCCTGGCAACCACCCATAACAGCTAGCAACCTCTAATAACACCCTATCAACCTCATAACAACACCATGGCAACCACCCAGAACAACCTCATAGCAAGGCCCTGGCAACAACCAACTTAACACTAACCCTAACATCCTAGAAACCTCATAGCAATACACTGGCAATCACCCATAAAAGCCCAGCAACCACCCATAACAGCCCAGCAACCTCATAGCACTGCACAGGGTACCACCCAGAACAGCCTAGTAACCACTCATAACATCTTATCAACCTCATAGCAACACCCTGGCAACCATCCATAACAGCCCAGCAACCTCATAGCAACACTCTGGCAACCACACATAACAGCCCAGCAAGCTCATAGCATCACCCTGGCAACCATGCATAACAGCCCAGCAACCTCATAGCAACACCCTGGCAACCACCTATTACAGCCCAGCAACCTCATAACACTGCACTGAGTACCACATAGAACAGCCTAGCAACCACTCATAACATCTTATCAACCTCATAGTAACACCATGGCAACTATCCACAACAGCCCAGCAACCTCATAGCAACACCCTGGCAACCATCCATAACAGCCCAGCAACCTCATAGCAACCCCTGGCAACCACCTATTACAGCCCAGCAACCTCATAACACTGCACTGGGTACCACCCAGAACAGCCTAGCAACCACTCATAACATCTTATCAACCTCATAGCAGCACCATGGCAACCATCCAGAACACCTCAGCAACCTCATAGCAAAGCCCTGGCAACAACCAACCTAACACTAACCCTAATACCCTAGGAATCTCATAGCAACACCCTGGAAATCACCCTAAACACTCTGGCAACATCATAGAAACAATCTGGCAACCATGCAGAGCACCCTAACAACCTCAAAGCAATGTCCTACCAACCATCTACCACATCTTAGCAAACTCATAGCAACACCCTAGCAACCTCATAGCAACCCCTTGCAAACCACCCAGAAGAGCCTAGCAACCTCATAGCAATGCCCTGGCAACAACCAAACTAACTCTAACCCTAACAGCTTAGCAACCTCATAGCAACACCCTCATAGCAACATTATTGTCAATCTGATAAGTTGCCAAAAATGCCTTCATAGCAACTTGGCAACCTCATAGCAACACTCTGGCAATCACCCAGGACACCTGGCAAGTTGTCAGCAAGGCCCTGGCAACCACAAATCTAACGCTAACCCTAACAGCCTAGCAACCTTATAGTAACACCCTGGCAACTACACAGAGCATAGTAGCACCCTCATAGCAACACCCAACCCAGGGTGTTGCTGTGAGGTTGCTAAGGTTTTCTGCATGGTTGCCAGGGCATTGCTACAAGGTTGCATTTTATCATTTTGCAAACATCATGGAAACATTACTTTTGAATCTTCTCTGAACGTTCTGAAACAAGTAGTAACATTAAAATAACGTTAGATGAACATCCAACTCAATTTCAGAAATAAACATTCCATGAACAATGTATAAATAATATTTTGCTACATTTAGAGAACATTATTAAAGACCGTTCCTTGTTGCTAAGGTGTTTTGAGAGTTTTTAGCATTTGCTGGGGTTTTGTGCTGTTACTATGAAGTTGCTAGGGAGTTGTTGGTGGTTGCTATGGCATTGCTAGGTCTGTTCTGTGATACAGTAACCATCTAATCCAGGAAAGAACTTTGCAACATTTAAAAATTTTAAACCAACAAATGCAACATTCAAATCATCAGCTAATGCATCTTTATATCACTTCTAATATCTATTCTACAGTATCTCCATCTGTTGGAGTGTATGTTCCATATTCATATTCATATCTGCTGTCCGCTACGTTTAAGGCTGGCCGTATCTCAGTCTAATTACTCATGCGCCGCTCTGTAATGCATCACTGCTGTTGTTTACAGCTCAAGGTCGTGGCTCTACATCCAGACGCAGAAACGGGTGATGGATTAGTATTTTTCTGGCTTCTGGACTACATGAGACAGACGCCGCGTTTCCTGTTTTGCTGTCAGAATGTGTTTAATGCCACATGAGTAATGTCTGCGGCTGCAGTGGTTCTGCATGACCTTACAGCATTAAAGCCCGTTAAACACAGCGCCCGCGTGGCTCTCTGCACACTTCATCTGGTGTCAAAGAAGAGGCCGTTCGTATTTACTACAGTCAGAAAGTAAATGTTGGCGGCTGAATAAATGTCAAGGTTTATGACGTGCTTCCCTTGTCTTTTGTTATCAAAGCGCTTACACTCTTTAACACCGCACCGCTCATGTGCCATTCATGAACAAAAAGACCAGTGATTGCCATCAAATGTCATTCAACATAATACAGACATCAAGTCATACAACTTCAAATATATTCAAGTGTAAAAAGAACCACAATGAATGCCTTGAGCAATCATATACATCTAAAAGAAGTGAGTGAGATATTCTTACATGCACATTTATTTATTTAGTAGTGGTGTTTATCAAGTCAGTCCAAAGCAAACTAGAAATTTTTTTTTTTTTTTGTTAAGAAAGTGTTTTTGTTAATTAAAATAAAGCTGATATATATTCCTTAAACTAAAACTAAAATAAAAAATACCTTCAATCCAAATAAAAAACTAATAATTATAGCGTTTTTAATTCAAATAAAGCTAAAATAAATTACTTAAACTGAATTTAAAATTCAAAATAAATTAAAGCTTAATAAAAAAATATATATATAAATATTTGTAAAAATGTTTTTACATGAATAAAACATTTAAAAAATTAATAGAAATAATTAAAAAATAAATAATTGAATAAAAAATTAAAAAGCTGACAATCACCATGAACCATGGTTACATGCGTAACCTGAGATGTTCCCCTTCTAGGGAACTCGTGCTGCGTCTTCTAGTGGACACTATGGGGAACGAAATGAACTTCCTAAAGGCAGCGGACTGCGCCAAGAAGAAAGGCTTTCTCCTTCCTCCAGATGTCTGGAAGATTTAACCACAAATGCCTCTCTGTAGCCACCATTGCTGCCATCGCACGCCCAATGGCAGCAGCAGTCTGTTTAGTGGTGCGAAGAGTCAAGTCTGTGGTGGCGCGCAGCTCCTCGACTGCCTTAGGGGACAAACCATTGCCCTCATCTATAGTAGACCTCTAAGCAAGTCAGCTTGGTAAGCTTGTAACACGGCCATTGTGTGCAAGGCTCCACCAGCTCGACCTGCCGCCACATACGCCCTGATATTCAAACGTGAGGTGGTCTGAAGCGGTCTAGATGGCAGAGCAGGAGTCTTTAAAGAAGACGACTCACCCTGGGAGAGATAGCTCGCGAGCGTCTCCTCTACAGGGGGCATCCTCGCATATCTACGCTCAGCACTCAACATTATTGTAATCCGCATGCTGAAAAAGATGCAGCCAAGTCGAATATGGCTTGTCCCACAGTCTCACTAACTCCGTGTGGAGGTTGGGAAGAAAGGGGAGACTCCTGGAGGAGGGAATGGCCAGAAAGCGCTCGTCCAATCTGCCACGGACGGGCTTCTGCCTTTCACATGATCAGAGTAAATTGAGCCTCTTATGCCGAGTTCACACTGCATGATTTTCAAACTCATCGGATCGCCGTTGTTTTCACACTGCGTGACTATCTGGGGTCGCATTCAGTCGCTGCTGTGTTCACATTGCACGATGGATCGGCGACAGGAGGTTACACACTGCATGACTTCACAATAGGAAGAATCGCCGACAGCTCTGTCTGGTCCACAAACTATGTTTCACAACAAAACACACGCGAGAAGTGATAAGGAAATACGCGAGAACCCGCGTGCGTCAGACCGGAGTTCTCGCGAGCAAGACTGTAATTATTACAAAAAAATATATATAGCCCGCAAATTGTCTGTCAGCTGATTTCCAGCTACAAGGAGAAAAAGAAAAGCAGATTATGCACCGAACTTCCCTCTGCCCTGTATCTTGGTCTCTCATTGGCTGTAGGTCATCGCCGATGTAGTTTTCAGTCAGAAAGCATTGCACACAGCGTGATTGTGAATCGCCGACAGCTCCAGATATTTAGCATGCCAAATATTTTGCGGGTGTCGGCGATTCCCTCAGATCGCGTCTCTGATAATTCACTGCATGATTGTCACTCACGTGAACGAGCACCGATTTGCCTCCGATTTCGGGCATTTGTCGGCGATTTCGCAAAACCTGTCGGCGAGTGAAAAATCAGGTTAAGATCGTGCAGTGTGAACTCGGCATTAATAGCACGCGCCATTACCTTTAAACATTTCAAACATCATACCACAAGCGGTCCCTTCTCAAAACTTTTTTAATAAAAACTAATAATAATCACAGCATTTTTTTGTTACTCAAAAATAGAGCTGAAATTAAAGTAAAACTGAAATGAAAACAATTTTTTTTAACCTAATAATCAGTGTTTTTTGTTAGTTAAAATTAAACTGAAATAAATTATTTAAACTAAAACTGAAATAAAAAAATTAAAGCTTAATAAAACTATTTAAAAAATGAAAACTAAATGACAAAAGAACAACAAAAATGCAACTTAAAATTAAACAAAATTTATAAACTGAAAATATAAAAATATAATTAAATTCAAAATATTAATATTAGATATAATAAATAATATAAAAATTAATAAATAATGCATAATACTAAAATAACACTGATCTCAAGTGTACTGTTACTTTACTAAGTGACACACAGCCTTCAAAAATGTCATATTTACTCTTTCAACCCCCTTTTTTAATATATAATCCTCTCTGTTTTACAGGAGAGTGCCGGTCACATCTCTGGCCTGATGTTATGCTGACTGTCGGGGCCTCATTTGGAAGAATAACCCCGAGTGAAGCGGCAGCGTTTATCGCCCGCGGCTGTGTTAGTTTTAGCGTCTGCTATTGTCGCCTGCTCAAGGCCGAGCCAATTAAAAAGTGCTCTGCAAACTCACTTGTGCGACAACAGATTGAGCTTAAAAAGTTACAAAACTCTCAGAGAAACTACAAACAAACACATCACATATGAAGATGAACGCATTTACACATAATAAATCAGCACTGGCAGATTTTCTGTACACTAATTATTTGGAAGTTTTGAGCAAAACATGTTTTAGGACAAACAATATGTAGTCTTTACAGTCTAGTCTCTTTATGCTGTTTTGATTAGTTGAAAACAATGAAGACAGTTTGCACTTTCAGGCTGATATACAGTATATATATATATATATATATACATTTTAAATATATATATATATATATATTTTTTTTTTTTCAGATGTAATTGGCTTATTTTATGCCGATTGGCCGCTGCTGACGGGCCACTGAGGGTCTCCTGAGACAGCGTGAAGGTTAAGCGTCTTGCAGAAGGGCGCAGGGATGTTGTACCCAGCAGCCCCGGGGTTAATTTAACACCGCTGGTGCCGTCAGCCACATATTTGAACCAGTAACCTTGTAAGTGTTCATGGACTAGTGCTGTTCCACATCTGAGCTGTTTGATTTTGCACACGACCGTTACGCTTGAGCGTCTTCTGTAATGACCTCAGACTTCTTTTTGTGCATGAAATGTGTTCATACTGCTCATTTCTACCCCTGCAAAAAGAGATAAACTAAAAAATTCAGCTCAAATCACATAAAAAAAATTCAGGCTGGCCTGAGGTTCATGTACATGCTAAATGAAAATGTTTTTTCATTGAAATAAAGCTGAAATAAAATTAAAATAAAATATAAATATGAAACTTAAAATCTTTTTTTTTGTTAACTAGAAATTAGAAAGTTGAAGTACAAAAATTACTAAAACTGAAAGGGACATGTTAAAAAATATATTAAAAAAATAATAAATTAAAATTTAAAATATATATTTTTAATAAAATTAAAAACACACACACATCAAGCTTACTAAAACTACAAACTTACTAATAAAATAAAATACAAATATTAGATGATGTTGCCTTTGCAATTCAATAAAATAAAATATATTTTAAGTTGAAATGCTGAAATGACTACAACTAAAACTGAAATAAAATAGATTATAAAAGTAAATTAAATTCGAAAAGTAAAATAAAAATAATAATTACAAAAGCACATCAAACTTACTAAAGCTACAAACCTATTAATAAAATAAAGATGACAAAATTAAAATTAATCTAAAATGAAAATTAGAAATGTTGCCTTGGCAATTAGATCAAATATGTTTAAGTTGAAGTAATTACTGAAAAATTACGAAAACTGAATTACAAATAAATTAAAGGAAAATAGAAATATATAAAAAAAAAATAATAATAATAATAATAAATGACAAAAAGCACATAAAAAAATTCTAAAACATAAACCAAAGTTAAAATATAATTTTTAAAAATATTAAAAAAATACAAATATTAGATGATGTTGCCTTTGCAATTCAATAAAATAAAATATATTTTAAGTTGAAATGCTGAAATGACTACAACTAAAACTGAAATAAAATAGATTATAAAAGTAAATTAAATTCGAAAAGTAAAATAAAAATAATAATTACAAAAGCACATCAAACTTACTAAAGCTACAAACCTATTAATAAAATAAAGATGACAAAATTAAAATTAATCTAAAATGAAAATTAGAAATGTTGCCTTGGCAATTAGATCAAATATGTTTAAGTTGAAGTAATTACTGAAAAATTACGAAAACTGAATTACAAATAAATTAAAGGAAAATAGAAATATATAAAAAAAAAATAATAATAATAATAATAAATGACAAAAAGCACATAAAAAAATTCTAAAACATAAACCAAAGTTAAAATATAATTTTTTAAAATATTAAAAAAAGCTAATTCAAAACATATAATTATAATATATAACAAAAATTATAATATAAATATAGGTATATATATTAGTATGTAAATAATATAAAAATAACACCGGCATGTTCTAAAGTAAACAAACTTTATCAAAATGATGACTGGCTCTATGCGATGTCTTCCTTATTCTGTCTTTACTGCTCATTATGTATTAATGCACCATTTTTATTCATTGCGAACAGCCTACATTTGTCAGATAAGCTGTAGTAATTATATGTATTATTAATAATATATTTAATTTTAAATATGTTGTCTTTATGGTATTCTTGTTGCTGCTATTTTATAAAAGCAACAAGCCAGGTCAAGGTTTTTACACGCATTAAAATCACTGTACTGCATCATTTGATCCATAATGCGGTCAGGAGCTCATTCTGTGTGTTTAGTTTCTGACATTACATTGACGGCTCAGATCGTATGAAGCGTCCCGTCGGTCGAGGTTAATTTTCTGGAGTCTGTATGTAAACAGCAGTGTCGTGATTATACAGAGTTGACCGGCCGCAGCGCTCCTCACTGAATTCTCATCAACGGCTCGGCTCGGGCCTCGTGAAGAATACTAATGCCATAATTACTCCTGCGTTAAACACACAGACTTATCAAGAGCCACTTCACCCAGCTTAAGAGTTTGCTATGAATGTGACTGTCTTAATGCTAATTATTTAACATGTACCATTTGAATTAGGCCATGAAAGTCAATTTAAGTTATCGCTGAAAGAACCACGTGAGGAAGAGGCTTTGAATTACTCCAGTGGAGCGACTGCGATATTAACGGTGGCTTTGACTCCTAGAAGAGGACCGACGCTTTGAACATAAAGGGCAGAACATGAAAGAGTTTTTCTTGGTCTATTGAGACTTTGAGAACTTCCTGTGAATGTCAATTTGAGAAAAGCATGAATAGGTTCCGTATGTAACTAATATGAAGTATCAATGTTAAAGGAATACATTCATTCAACAAAAAAATCTTCTGTTATGTTCTGTTTACCTGTATGTTGTTCAAAACCTGTATGTTTGTTTATTTTTATTTATTATTAGTTTTTTGTTGTTTGTTTTTGCTTATTTATTTTTCTTAAATATTTATTGTTTATATATTTTTTTTTTTATTGTTTTTATTTTTATTATTTTATTATTTATTTATAATTTTTCATTTTAATATTGTTTTAATTAAATAATGTAATATATAATTGTAAAATTGTGCGATTTTTCATTTATTGTTTTTCAGTTGTTTTGAAATCATTTATGTTATGTTTTTATTATTTTTAATAAGTTATATTTCTGTATGGTTTTTTTAATGATTTTATTTTTAATTATTTGTATCATATATTTTTTTCTTTTATATTATATTTTATATTATTTATTTATTTATTTATTATTACTATTTATTAATTATTTTTATTTTAAGATTTTTTTTATTTTATATATAATTTTAAACTTTCGTCATTTTTTTCAGTTATTTTTAACTGATTTATTTAATATGTATGTCTATTAATTATTTATTTATTTATTTCATTATATATTTAATTAGTTTTTATTTATATTATTTTAATTACTTAATTACTCATTAATTGATTGATTGATTGATTGATTGATTGAAGCTTCATGCACTTTTTTCCCGTAGGACTCCTAGAAGAGGACCGACGCTTTGAACATAAAGGGCAGAACATGAAAGAGTTTTTCTTGGTCTATTGAGACTTTGAGAACTTCCTGTGAATGTCAATTTGAGAAAAGCATGAATAGGTTCCGTATGTAACTAATATGAAGTATCAATGTTAAAGGAATACATTCATTCAACAAAAAAATCTTCTGTTATGTTCTGTTTACCTGTATGTTGTTCAAAACCTGTATGTTTGTTTATTTTTATTTATTATTAGTTTTTTGTTGTTTGTTTTTGCTTATTTATTTTTCTTAAATATTTATTGTTTATATATTTTTTTTTTTATTGTTTTTATTTTTATTATTTTATTATTTATTTATAATTTTTCATTTTAATATTGTTTTAATTAAATAATGTAATATATAATTGTAAAATTGTGCGATTTTTCATTTATTGTTTTTCAGTTGTTTTGAAATCATTTATGTTATGTTTTTATTATCAGTTCAGATGTGGTCATTATAAACTTTATATAAGAATTAAGGGTGTAAACATCTTTTTCTTGGAAGAGTTTTGGAACAGCATGAGGGTCAAAAACTGATTATTTAAAAAATAATAATAAATGATTTCATATGATGATGTTTCGGTTAGCGGTCATGCTGTTTTAATGATGTGGGTTAAGATGCAGAGCATGCCACTAAATTCATTATTTTAACGCAGCACTAAATGAATTATGAATGAGCGGAGATATTTTGGGTTTAATTGTACCTTGAAGGGTAAGACGATGTCGTACCTTTAGAAGAACGTAATCTCATTAAAAAGGGCACATAATCACCTCTAATATTTGCTCAGACATTGCCAAGATTTGACAGATTTGGGAATCAGCGTCGGCGTGAGGCTGAGACTGATCTGCCAGATGTCACAGCTTTAGTAATGAGAGCTTCTCTCTGCCAATGCCCACAATATATATCTATAAATACATGCTAATGTGTCCTAATGAATACACATGAGCACAATTGAACTGTTGTGACACAGTCAGCACATTCAGATCCTCGTGTGTCTCCTCGACACCATGAGGAGTTCAAGAAGTGCTGCTCGTTTACATTTGCATTTTCAAAGTGTCATTTTTGACACTTACCTGCATCACTTTAATTATGTTAACAAATGAAATCAAAATGTGTTTACTGTAGATGTCAGTGTGTTTGCAACATGTTCGTTATTTGCATTTATTTGTTCCACAGATGCTTTTGACTGAAAGATCAAGAAGATGGTCTCACGTCTCATCTGCAGTGGGATTTTCAACTGATGTTTATGGGGTTGAAATGTTGCCATGGCAATTAAATTAAATGCATATAGGTTGAAATCACTAAAACTGAAGAAAATCAAAGCTAAATAGAAATGTTAAAAAAAAAATATTGCTGTAAATCTACTAAAAATTATAAAAGCACATCAAATTGACTAAAACTACAAATTTACTAAATTAAATGTTTAAGTACTAAAATTGCTAAAACTGAAATAAAAATGCGAAATAAAAATAAAACTAATAAAAAATGACTTCAAGCACATCAAACTTACTAAAAGCACAAAAGTACTAGTAAAATAAAATATGAATATTTGCTAAGAAAAAAAAATGAAAATTAGAAATGTTGACTTGGTGATTAAATATTTTTAAGTTTAAACACTAAAATGACTAAACCTGAAGTAAAAATAAAGATAAATATAATTATTAAAATTAATAAAAATGACAAAAGCACATCAAACTTAATAGAACTATAAAAGTGCTAATAAAATAAAATGTGAATATTAAGTGAAAAGCTTAAAAAAATAGGATTATATAAAATTGTATTTTTACTATTACTAAATTACTATTATTAGTAGTAGTAGTAGTAGTAATAATTAATAAATTTTACTAAATTAAATGTTTAAGTACTAAAATTGCTAAAACTGAAATAAAAATGCGAAATAAAAATAAAACTAATAAAAAATGACTTCAAGCACATCAAACTTACTAAAAGCACAAAAGTACTAGTAAAATAAAATATGAATATTTGCTAAGAAAAAAAAATGAAAATTAGAAATGTTGACTTGGTGATTAAATATTTTTAAGTTTAAACACTAAAATGACTAAACCTGAAGTAAAAATAAAGATAAATATAATTATTAAAATTAATAAAAATGACAAAAGCACATCAAACTTAATAGAACTATAAAAGTGCTAATAAAATAAAATGTGAATATTAAGTGAAAAGCTTAAAAAAATAGGATTATATCAAATTGTATTTTTACTATTACTAAATTACTATTATTAGTAGTAGTAGTAGTAATAATTAATAAATTAATAAATAACGAATTACTAAAACTGAAATCAGTTAAAGCTAAATATTTATAAAAATATTAAAACTAATAAAAATGAAAAAAGCATCATCTTTACTTTTATTTCAGTTTTAGTTTCTCATTTTTAATGACTAAAATGACTCAAAACTGAAATAAAAATAAAGCTAAAAAGTGCTTGTCATTTTTATTAGTTTCCTTATTTTTATATCAGTTTCAAACAAAATTATTTTATATTTACATTTATTTTATCAAGGCGATATTTGTAATTTTTTGTTTAAGTTGAAGCACTAAATTTTTAATAAAAATAAAGCTAAACATTAGTATTAAAAAAATAACAAAAACATACTCAAACTTAAACTAAAATTAAATTATAACTCTCCTGAACAACACGCGATTTGAGGATTCCTTCACGTCAGCTTACTGTCTGTGGTTTATTCAAAATGTAAGCAATATTAATTAAAAACAGAAAACTGAAATTTCCAAATCAATGCGAATGCAATGGGTTTGCCCTTTTATTCGGGGTCCCTGATAAAAGGGCCCTAAAAGCCGCTTATTTCCGGCCCTGATGACAGACTCAGGATTAGTAATTACAGTGGTTTAGCTCAGCAAATATTCTCTCCCAAACCAATCAATAAAGAAATCAGCAACTAAACTGGCTGTTAACCCACTGCTTTACAAAGATCTCCTCCTCTGGGCCTTCATTTGCTGTTAGCGTGGCCAAACAGAACCAATTTTGATGACTGTGTTAATAAACATCTTCAATTTTTAATCCTGCTTTTAAAAAGCACTGGACACAGATGTAATGAGCGGCTGAAATATGGCAGACACACTGCAAACGCAGTGATTTATTGACTAGCTGACAGCACCGACTGCATTAGTCTTCTCGAACATGTAATGGACTTCCAATGGAAACTACATTTGGGGAATGGAGATGCTGTAACACGGACTGATCTGCACTATGATCTTTACACCGGAACACCCATCGCCGCCCACAGAGAGAAAATGAATGTGGAGTTATAGGTGTTTGTGTGCAGATGTGTTTTCCATCCTGTGTTTGTTCTCGCCTTGTCTTCAGGGGTTCGTTCACTGCTCCGTGAGCTGCAGAAACGTCATTCACACGCGAGTCTGCTATGAGATCGGATTGAAATGAGTCGTTTCAGTGACATTTGAAGGGTTTTTTTTATTCCTGAGTCCTTGGAGTGATCATATTAATGCTGCTACAGAATCATTATTCATGTTCATGTCAGTTAGTTTATTTTATTATTTAAAATACAGTGACAGAGGTAAAAATCCTCTTCATTTTCACCATTAACAGATTTTTATCAATGTATAATGTATAATAATAATGGATAATTTAATAATTTAGGTGATGTAAATCAGTGTGATTTTAAATATTATTATTTTTAATATTTGTAATTATTTTTAATTAGCTTTTGTTTTTGCATTTTCAGTTTTCATTGTAGTTTAATTAGTTATTTTGTTACGTGCTTTTGTCATTTTTTGATCAGGTTTATTTTTTTATCCTTAGCTTTATTTTTATTTCAGTTTTAGTTATATATATATATTTATATATATATATATATATACAACCCCAATTCCAAAAAAGTTGGGACATTTTGTAAAATGCAATAAAAATTGCGAGAATCTGTGATTTGTTAATTCTCTTTAACCTTTATTTAGTTGACAGAAATACAAAAGATTTCCAATGTTTTCACTGACCAACTTAAATGTATTTTGTAAATAATAACAAATTTTGATTTTGATAGCTGCAACACACTCCAAAAAAGCATGCTTGTTTAACACTCTGTCACATCAACTGTCCTTCTAATTACAATGTTTAATTGTTTGGGAGTTAAGGATACTGATTGTTAAAGTTTTGCAAGCTAATTTTTTGTCTAATCTCGCTTGATACAAGATTTCAGATGCTCAGCAGTCCGTAGTCGTTATCGTCTGATTCTCCTTTTCATGATGGCCATACATTTTCAATAGGAGTCAGATCTGCTGGCAAGTCAGTCACATTCACATGTGTTTATGAAACTATGTTGTCGTAGCACATGCAGAATGAGACCTGGCACTGTCTTGATATAATAACCATGGACTTCCCATGAAAGACGTCATCTTGATGGCAGTATATGTCTCTGTACAATCCCAATATATGCCTCTGTGTCAAAGGTACCTTCGCATATATTCCAGTCACCCATGTTTGCTTTTGCATCTGTTGCTGATGAAATTCTGGATGGTCCCTTTCGTCTTTTTGACTATCTGAGATGAGCTCTGGCCCAGAGAACCCGGCGGCATCACTGCATAGAATTGATGTATAGCTTTCTCCTAGAGTAACAGAGATTCAAGTTGCATTTCTTGATGCAGCAGCAGACTGTGGTAAATGACAGTGGTTTTCTGAAGTACTCCTGAGCCCATGTGGCTATATTTCACACCGCAGCAAGACGGTTTCCATCTGCAATGCCATCTGAGGGCTCAAAGGTCACACATATTCACCTGAGGTTTCCTGCCTTGCCCAACACAGACTGAGATTTCTCTGGATTCCCTGATTCTTTTCACAATATTATGTATGGTAGTTGGTGAAAGACCTAAATTCTTTGCAACTTTTCTTTGTACTTTTGTCAATCCCAATATATGCCTCCAAGTCAATGGTACCTTCACACATATGCCAGTCACATCTCTTCACAGGTGCTGGTCATCTGAAGTCTTCGTATGAGGCTGGATATAGTCAGCAGGAGCAATCTAAATATAGCTATAGGTTACACCAACACAATGATGTAATCATACTTGAGAATTGGCACTTTTTCACAAAGACACAAAGAACATCGAAAGACTTGCAAAACCCAGTGAGCTGAGACTCATTGTGCGTGTGATGTCTCATTACAGGGGGTCTTCAGATGCTTCTTGTTCTGAAAGCAAGATAGAGAAGGAGAAAAACACAGGAGAAATGGTTAAGTGATGCTCCATCACATATCCACTGCTCCTCCACCACACAGTGCTTCTACAGTAGCTAAGACGTTTATTGTGATACAGTGTATATGCAGTAGTGGTATATAATTTTTGGTAATTTAGCCTAGTATGATTCTGAGATGAAAGATGCTCGCCTATTTTAAACTTTTGGACACTTAAGTCCATCAGCATCCTTTGCAATAAATCCAATTCTAATATTCAACTCCCCACCAGAAAAAAAAAGAAAAATCATGTTTAAAAGCTTTAATTACACAACGATGAGAGAATGAATAATGTCCCCTAAATCTACTTATTTAGTGAGGAATAATCAAATAATAATCTGTTTTAATGCACAAGGTAATTTGCTTAGATGTGCTGATAATATATGATTTTATTCTATAAATGTCTTACATTTTAAAAGTTCATCGCAGTGATCTCTTCTGCAGCATCTCTACAAGAAAAAAAAAAAGAGCGCTACACACTAGAGTTTACGGTGCATCCATCGATATCAACAGGAATACTGCACTTTAAAGGGTTAGTTCACCCAAAAATTATAATTTACTCACCCTCAAATTTTTCCAACACGTCTATGAGGTTCTTATATATTTTGAAGAATATGTGTGAACAAACAGTTGATGGACAGTATGAGAACAAAAACAAAAAAACAGTGGAAGTCAGTAGGGACCATCAAATGTCAAACTTATTAAACTTACTCTTTCAGACACTGGTGAGAGAAAGCAACAATTTATTTGCTACCGGGGGTAAGCAGATAAACATCAAATTTTCATTTTTGGATGAACTATCCCTTTAATGATAGACATTATTTAGTCGCATATAACATTGTTGGGGATTTTTCCAAACTATTGTAGGATTTTACCATTGATTTGAGCTTTTTCTGGGCTTTCCATGGATCATGATTTCATTGCGTTTCACATTTCCCAAGGTGGAAACTCAAAACTGATCTATAATCTTGCAAAACATTGTCTTTACAGGAGCTTTATACAGAATTCCCACTGTCTAACATCCAATATAAATGCTCAAATTCGGGATTAGGCTGGAAAACCTAAATGTTAAAGAGGGTTTGGTTTGTGGCCGGGTTGGCATGGGATAATCCCTTCAGGTCCCTCACACGCCTCTCTATCATGGCTGATGGGAAAAATAGCCATGAAATGCCCAAACGCTGAAGCTCTTATCTGGCAGTGGAGCATCCAGATATCATTTCTCATTTTGAAGTTTTCTGAATCGCCTACTCCAGTCTTATCTTTACAGCAAATAGCTGGACTGGCCAAACGCGGCTCCTTTCTGTTGCCATAAACCTGCTCTGAGTGTCTGTCATGTCGAACATGAAATAAAAGACCCTCTCGCTCCAGAAGTATTAAGCCAAATAAGGCCTACAAGAGTCTGTAGATCAAAGGGTTATTCATAGTATGCTGTGGGTTTTGTATATATATTTTTTTTCTCTATTTGTGACCCTGGAGCACAAAAGCAGTCTTAAGTCGTGGGGTATATTTGTAGCAATAGCCAAAAATACATTGTATGGGTCAAAATTATAGATTTTTCTTTTATGCCAAAAATCATTAGGATATTAAGTAAAGATCATGTTCCATGAATATATTTTGTAAATTTCCTACTGTAAATATATCAAAACTTAATTTTTGATTAGTAATATGCATTGCTAAGAACTTCATTTGGACAACTTTAAAGATGATTTTCTCAATATTTAGATTTTTTTGCACCCTCAGATTCCATATTTTCAAATAGTTGTATTATCATACATATCATCATCGACCAAATATTGTCCTATCATAACAAACCATACATCAATGGAAAGCTTATTTATTCAGATGATGTATAAATCACAATTTTGAAAACTTGACACTTAAGACTGGTTTTGTGGTCCAGGGTCACATTTAGATTTTCATAACAGAGAAATGTTAATAACAATGGACAAAATGCTCTAAAATTACGTGTCAAGCAAAAACTGATTTACAAATACAATACAAAGAATATATACAGTATATACTATATGTATGTGTTACGATCACCAGCTGGAGTGCCCATGAGCTTCTCCAGAGGGCACTCCACCCCAGACTGCTGTCACTCCCTCACTAACTACATTCCCCATAATCCTTTGCCTGGACACATCATCACTCATTGCATTCACCTGTGTCTTGTTACCTCCATCAGTCTCACCTTATTTAAAGCCTGGTTTTCCCTCATTCATTGCTCAGTATTGTTTAGCCTGTAGTTCCTGTGTCTTTCTGTGTTTCCTGGTTCCTTGTTTTCTTGACCTTGGACTGTTTATCTCATTTCTGATCGTTTGCTGCCTGCCCTGACCTTCGCCTGTTTATTGGATTACTCTTTTGTCTCATCCTGGATTGTACCTGTTTGCTGTTGTTTGACCCTGCCTGTTTTGACCACTCTTTGGAATAAAGCCTACACTTGGATCCACTACTGCATTCTCACGCCTCCCAACGTTGCTGTGTGTGTGTGTGTGTGTGTGTGTGTGTGTGCGCGCGCGTGTGTGCGCGTGTGCGCGTGTGTGCGTGCGTGCGTGCGTGCGCGTGCGCGCGTGTGCGTGTGTGCAATATATAACAGCAAGAGAGACAAAAGAGTCGAATTTAATCCATCCATCCATTTATAAAAATAAATATTTATAAAAATTATGTATTTTTCAATGGTAAGTTTATTCTAAAAAAAAAAAAAAAGAGAGAGAGAGAAAGGAACTTCAAGTGGAAGTCTTTAATGTTAACTGACAGTCAATGACTCACTTTAGCTCTTTATTTCCATCCTGTTCATCCTGTCATTGTGTAAATAATTGTTTTAATTAATCAAGCGGTCTGATCTTTATCAGCACAAACTTCTGAACACTGCTAAATCCTATTATGAACATCTCTTCAAATGAAACACAAACAGATTTATTTTATGGAGGTCAGAAGGTTCGGCAAAACAGGAAAAACCCAGAAAACCTAAGTAGGAATAGGCTATATATGTGTATTCAAGCTAGTTAATGCGATTCAAACACCTACACACAGTGCTGAATGAATTATTGATGCAGAAATCATTTATTCTCGTTAATAGCGATGCCAGGCAACTAATTATCGCAGTCAAATGTACATCGCTAACAAAAGAAGACAGAAGCCATGCGACTGACGGAAGATCACTGCAGAGAATTAGTGTTACTGTGGAGGAAAACAATCCTCAAAGCTTCACCGATGCCCAGTTTGTCCATTAAATATCTCTCGCTGCTCTCCAGATTTCATTCCCACTCTTCAAATACTGTAAGTCTGATTTAATAAGGAGTTTACATATGCCAGGACATGAGGAGAAAGCTGTCCAAACAGGAGCAGGTCTCCGCAGGACAACAATATATGAAATTGTTTGTTCATTCCTCCTCGCCAATTAGCATTTTTTCCCCTAGAATAACCAACTCTGGCTTCTTTTTTTTATCTTTGTGTTGATGCATAGCAGGGGAAACAGGGCCGGCTGGAGATCTGGCTCAGGTCTTATATGACTTTCACTTCTCTAATTGGATTTGCTGCTGCCAGTGTCGAGCTCACAGGGCTGGACGGACGCCAGTCCACTGCATCTGGGTTTGGTCCTTCAAGCTTCAGCGCTTCACTGATTCTCATTCATTACGCTGGCGTATGAAAGCGTAACTCGGCATAAGGAGATTGGAGGAAAAGCGCAGAGGGACTTCCAACAGGAAATGCAGGTGAAAGATCTGCTGCAGTGATTCACTAAACAATCACTTTATTATATATGCTACTAACGTAGCCAGTGTTGCTTTCGTTAACTACAAATAAGAGTATTAAAACTGAAAATATAAATATTAAATGAAAAAAACTGAAATAACTAATAAAGTTTAAGTAGCCTACTAAAATTACCAAAAAGAAAGAAAGAAAATGAACTAAAAATAAATGTAAGCTAAATATAAATATAAAAAAACTAAAATGATGCTAAAATTAAAACCAAAAATGACGAAAGCACATAGCAAAATTAATAACATTTAAACTAGAAAATGCAAAAGCATGTAGCAAAATTTATTAAAACGTAACCCAAAAAACTAAAAAGTGACAAAAGCATGCATAGCAAAATTACTAAAACTAAAAAATTAAAAAGTGCATAACAAAAAGACTAAAACTTACAAGTAAAAAAGACAAAAGCACATAACAAAACTATACTAAAACTAAAATTATTACGTTCTTAATTGTTTTGAAAAATTGTCAAAAAACTAAAATATTAATACATGCTATAATAATGTTAATGTAAAATACTAAAATAATACTGAACTTAATCACATTTTTCAGTAGCATGATAGTATGTATACAAAACAAAAAAATAGAGATCTCATTTAAGATGACAGCATCAAATTTGTAAAAGATAACAGGTCAACAAGCTGTTTTTGTAAGATATTGCTGTATCTTTATTATTCTGTTCATGCATTGGTGGAACAGCAGCACCTGGAGCATTATTGACCTTGATATCTTAAAGAATTCAGCATGATGTGTGTGTGTGTGTGTGTGTGTGTGTGTGTGTGTGTGTGTGTGTGTGTGTGTTCTCTTTAACAAAAATCCATGCATGTTTTAAATAGATAATGTTCTCACTATCTCTACCTGCAGGCCTTGTGCAATCCACAAACTCTGTTGAATCATCCCGGCATGTGATGGAATAACCGCAGGTCTGCTTAAATACATTTTGTTGACTCACCTTTTCACCAATTACAGGACAGACAGCAGCGCTTTCCATTTGGACCACGCATCTGAATGCACAGGGAGCAGTGAACACTAGTGCGTATCGACCTTTTTCCTGAGTAACCGATGAGCGGCGCCATGATGGATTCTAACTTCCGTTTGGGTGCTCTCATGTTCCGGTCTCCATAGAAATCCATGTTAAAACGGGGTAAAAAAAGATTGACTGAATTTAAACTTTTTCAATATAACTAAATCTGAAGGGTTAAGCTGTGCTGTTGTTTGCTGCCACAGTAACGGCAATAAGCTAAAGGAATTCTTTTAAAGTAATTGTTTTGCGTACCATAAAATCTGTCCATGTCCGGCGCTGTATGCATGGCTTGTAGCGCTTAAAGGCACAGTATGTAATTTTCAACAAATAGACAAAATAGACAAAGGCGTAGTTTGATGACGCCGTGACTGAGTGTGGAATCATGGGAGTTGTGGTCTTCATCCCCACAGCCGATGCAATCCGACAGGACTCGGGCAGAAATCATGTTCATAGATGAGCTAATGATTTATTAACGTCGTAGTATGAAGCAGAGTGAGGCTGAAAGCTGTCGAAGCGAAACGAGGCCGCTGAACAAGTGTGACACATGGCTCGAAAGCAGCGGAGCTTTTATTATGCCACAGTCAACCGCTTCCC